>NC_052518.1:77155359-77410359 GCF_014356525.2 Nilaparvata lugens | reverse complement strand
ATTTCATTTGGGTTGAGCTCTTAAGATGTGTATATATCATGCAAATAGCTATGGAGTGCACAGCTTCATTCATTTTATTTTTAATTCAATTTTGTCCAGCTTAATAGCATCACGGATCTCTCACTCACTACTCGTAATTATAGACTGATTATTGACCGAGCGAAGTGAGGTCTAAGATTCAAGTCGACGGTTTGGCATTTCTCTTTATGTTCAAATGTTTATATGTTGCGCATTTACAGCGAAACGCAGCAATCGATTTTCATGAAATTTGACAGATATGTCCTTTTTGAATCTCGCGTCGACGTATACATAAGGTTTTTTTAAAATTTTGCATTTTAAAGATAATATAAAAGGAAAAGGAGTTTTATTCGAACACCAATATTAACATAAAATTCAGACTATACAATTATACATCACAAATCAGCTAGCTGTCTAGTGGACTAGAATACTAACCGTTCAAAAATATCGAACATCTTGAAAATGTATCTTTCCATCAATGTTAGAAGACAGTTGTCTACTAACTTTTTCTTTCCATAAGCTGAGACCATGATTCTAGTTTGGAGTTATTGATAGAAAACATTTTTTTCTACATTTTTCTTTTTAATCTGATGATTGAAATTGCAACAAATATTATTGAATGAAATAGATTTCTTAAATCATGAAAAGTCAGTAATGAAGTTAGTAGGGAATCAGCATTATTATGGTAGTTTATTTTTTTAATTTCAACACACCGATTTTTCGCCAAAAGTCTAAGTAGATAGAAAATACCGAAGTATAAAACAATAAAAAAGGATCATGACTGATTACAATAAAATATTGTGATGCATAACTGTTGTAAATATATTATCCACATGAAAATTAAAAATAATGTAGCCTATTCAGAAGAATGGGTATATGCAAAAAATACATGATATGGTATTATACATAGGCCTACTGATTAATTTCATGTTGATCAAGTATAAATATTTATTAAAAGATCATTCATATTAATCTTATTTATTTATTTTTGTATTGGAGTTTATTTATTGGAAATTTTCATTGATACTCGCTGGCAGCACTCAAAACTTTGGTTTTGCAGGCATTACCCATGTGTTATTCAGATTATCGAAATTACTTTTCGTGTGTAATTGCAACGTCACGTCTGAAACTGAGCTGTCACCTGTGAGCTGAGAAAACCGTAAATTATGCTGAAAATGAACTGACTGCTGAATTATCAGTTCACTGAGAGTTCAAGGCCAAAGCAATAGCAGTTACTACGAGCAGTGGATACAAAATAATTGCACATTAAAGCCACAAAACGAGGAGGTTTTTGTGTACACTTTCAACATACTATCCGGGGAGAAATGGGATTTGTAGATAAATGAATCATTTTTTTTTGAATTCGATCAAATGATACTTTCATGATTACCTTGCTGATGAGATGCTAACACCAATGACCAAGATACTATTTTTTATTACTACGATATATTCATTGCAAATCAAGGAGAGGATTCATCTATACAATTTGGGACTAGATAAGTTCTACTTTCAATAACCAAAAAACAAAGCACAGTAACCCTTGAAGATAGAATATTGGAACGAGATATTATACTTTTTTGTTTTGAAAGATCATAATTAGACAGTTGTTGAACATAAGTGTTTGGTAAGGCATCAAATTCTCGATAAATTTATTAATCATTCACAAAATGTCATTTATTTATTCTGCCAGAGGCTTTGTTTTGACATAAATGTCAATAGATTAGAAATGGAGATCAAATTTCGACTTCTTTTTGGGCACTCTGTAATTCGCTGTACTCAGAAACCGTTTTGAACCTATATTATATTAGACTTATCAAGGATAAAATTCCTTGATATGATTGAAAGATCATTTCCAGCCCTCTCCGAAATTTTTATTCATGTGAAGATTTCCTCACGACAGCCAAGACGACAAACCGCTACTCTAACCCCAACCATTCTCGAGTGAATCGACTGAAAAAGGCTTATTTTAAATATCAGCTGCAACATAGATAACAACAATGAAGTTGTTCAGATTAGCACTGAACTTCTCTTAAGGCCCGCTTTCACGACAGAGAAATACACAGAACATATCCTCCGATTGAAATAAAATAGAATCCGTGAATGATATAAAAGTTCTTGGAGTGGTGATTGACTCTGACCTTTCTTGGAGACCTCACCAAGAATACCTCAAAAACAAACTGAACTCAGCAATTTTCGTACTGAGAAATTTGAAAGCTATATTGGACTCCAGGGCTCTTAGAAGTGTTTATTTCGCACTGTTTCACTCACACCTGACCTACGGCATCATTTTTTGGGGAAATTCAAGCTGCGTAGTTGAGGTGTTCAGAATGCAGAAGTGGGCGTTGAGAGTGATGATGGGAGAATCAATTCGAACAAGTTGTCGCCCCCTTTTCAAAAAACTTCAAATTCTCCCATTCCCAAGCCTATATATTTTCGAAACAATCTGCTTCATTAAGAAAAATCTACATGAATTTAATACAGGCGGAACATTCCATCAATACCCAACAAGATATAGGAACAACCTAAGAGACGACACACACCAGACAACCATGTATGAGCGAGGTGTTAGGAGTTCTGGTATTCGGTTGTATAATTTATTGCCAGCTCATATAAAAGAAATGACTGGTACAAAATTCAGAGAACAATTAAAGAAGGAGCTGCTGTCCATATGCGCGTACTCAAATGAAGAGTTCAGAGAGTACTACGAGTGTCGAAATGGGGTTTAGAGAGAATAGAAAAAAAAATGTATTGACTTTTCATGTGCCTATTTATGTTCTAAACCACGAGCGTCGAGATAAGGTTTGGAGAGAAAAGAAAATATATTGACTTATCATTTATGTATTTATGTTCTGTATTTTATCGACTTACGACATTGACAAGTCCAAATACCCCTTTTATAGGAGGTCAGTGGATGAAAAATAATAATAATAATAATAATTGGCTGATTCTCATCAACAGCTGTTTCTTAGCCAATTGGAGGATATGTTCTGTGGATTTGGCTCTGTCGTGAATGTGGGCCTTTAGAGAAGTTTCATTTCATTATAACTTTTCATCTATGTTACAAATCTCAATAGGCTTCTCCCTCTATATATATAAGATATATAAATAGAGAGAACGTGGGTGGCTCGTTGGAGTAAGTCAGTGGTTCTCAAACTTTTTTTTCGTGCCCCAACTGCATAATTCAGCTGTAAGCCGGGCCCCCCTACATGTATAAGCATATACTACTGTGCATGTTGTACATATACGTATGCGTACGTATATTACCTACATATTTTACACTCAATATTTATTCAGTTAAGTTTAGCATATATACATAACCCAATGGGGCGATAGTCTCAATCATAATAAACAACTAATTCTATAAAAACAATAAATTATCATTTATTCAGGTACTATCGTACATAGTTGTTATTTATGTTGCAATTGAACAATAAAAAGAGCCTAAATGTGAATGATGAGCTCGTTTTCTTCGCACAGAGTTTATTGAAACGAGGTGTCAGCTCTGATAACGCTACTCTAAGTTCCTGGGTCACAACCAGTCTTCATCTATATTCACTTTTCATGGAAGTTAGAGCAGTAAACCCAGTTTCACACGAATAAATTGTCGCAAATGGAGTCAATATCTTCAATACACTATCACTGAAAATTTGGTGTTTCATTTGCACACCAATCCTGAAGGATGTGAGAGAATATTCTTCAAACTTAATTTTAAGCGCAGAGTCACCTTGGAAATCAATGAGGTTTCCTTCACTCATTGATTGAGAATTTAAATGGGTTTTGAATCCATGCCAAACCATTCAAGTTTATATTTATATTAAATAAACAAATTATATTTATGTTTATACAAATATTTTCCGAAACTACTTTTGAGGATTTCTAAATTTTCAAAAACGTATTTCTTCTCATTGGTTGGAGTTAGATACATTTGTATGAAATGTTGGATACATTTCTTCAGTAATAATCTTAAGATTAGGAAATAGCTCCAAGTTGTCACTTTTGAAACCGCACTCGTACAAACTTAGCTTCTTCACAAAGCTTTCCATCATTCCAGTCCATTGCAGAATGTTTGCATCTTTTCTCTGCAAAGACTTGGCTAGGACATATATTTTCTCAAAGATATCCACCATGCATGCTAATTGCAGAAAAAAATCTGAGTTGATGAAAAACTTTGAGTTTTGGTGGTTTTTCCCAAGCAAAAATGTGAGGACTTCATGTCTGAGCTCAAATATTCTAGTTGAAGCCTTTCCTTTTAATAGCAGCGAGCTTCAGTAAGAAACAGTAGAGCTGTGTGTTTTGAGCCCATGTCTTCACAGAGAATCCTAGAAACTCATGACTTCATGCCCTTCAATGCTGTTTGGTACACCTTTTTATTTTTATTTGAATTGGATAATCTTTTTCAATATAATTGTTAAGATCTCATAATGATCTCATAATGATCTTAACAACCCATAACTCGCTTATTGGACCACTTAAAAATTTCAGTTTTTCTCACTCTTTTAATGATCTTAACAATTATTTATTAAAAAATATTATCCAATTTGAATAATAAAAAAAGTGTACTGAACAGCCTTAATGAGATTGACTGTTTCAACGACCACATGTAGAACTCCATCAAGTTCAAGAGTCATACCTTTTGCAGCTAAAGTAGCCTCCCTATGAATTATACAGTGTGTCCATCTAGCTTCTGGTGCTACCTTTTTGATCAACCCTCGAAGTCCAGGGTACTTTCCTGATATAGTCCGACCTCCATCTGTACAAATTCCTACACATTTGCTCCAATACATGTCAATGTCCTTCAAAAATGTATCAATCATTTGAAAAATGCTTTCACTGGTATGTGGGAGAGTGGTGGGGGGCTTCGGGAAAGTCATTATTTTTTCTCTCCCTTCAATTTTGATGATGTACTTATTGTATCAATCAATAGAGAATAAAAAAATGAAAGAAGAAAGATGCTTATAATAATTATTTTAGAAGTAAATAAATTCATATAATTTCTCAACCAAGCTTCGCGCCTCCCTTTAGAGTCGCGCCCCACACTTTGAGAACCACTGGAGTAAGTGATTATGCAACGGTCTGACAATCAAGAGAACTCGAGTTCGAATCTCGACCCGGGCAAAAGTTTTTGACCACAGCACAATCACATGGATACGGCCACTCCATCTTTCAGAGGAGACAATAAACTGTCGGTCCTGACTACCTGAAAAGTAGCCCAGTCGTCATCTCTCATCATCATCCCTTTCACTCAATACCCACGCACAAGCCTAAGAGCTTATGTGGGCATCACCCTCAATATTATTATTATATATTTCGAAATTGTACGTCCTTCCTTTCGTTACATATCTTGCGTACAGACGTACACAATTAGAGATAATATTGTTCAGTTGAGTACTCAATAATATAAATTATGCTTCTTTCTTGAAAAGATAGAGATGTAACAGTAATTATCAAGGAGGCTCATCAATAAATTCATGACTTGGAAATGTGAACTCCACATTGTGGAATCATATTCCTATAAATATAAAATGATCAAAATTTGGTTCTTTTATTAGCCTACTTATATTCATAGTTGATTTTTCAACACTTTAGACTTGACATCTTATTCACATATCTATAGAACAAAATTGGTTGAGAACTCACAAAGATATCATGCATACAAGGATCTCACATTTATTTCAGTTTTATGAAAAAATAAAAAAAGTACAAACTGGCAAAACTGATTAAGTAGTTTCAATCGAATGAATGTTCCAATCAGAATTGTGGTAGGAGTAGTCCGTTGCATGTGGTCTACTTTTGTTCAATATTTACAACAACGTCAGCTCACATATCAATATCAACAACATAATAACACATAATCAAATCAAATGAATCTTAAAATGATTCACATCATGCACAAATATTGTTTTGATAGTTTAATTATTATTAAACTATGAAAACAATATTTTAATAAATAGGAATAAAACTCATTGATAATTAGTTTTCAATAGTACAATATTATGGAATTATCACAATAATAAACCATAAAAGACGACTTATTTGAATAATTATCCATTCATAATAATTCATATTAAAATCCATTCAAAATGCTCCCCAAGAAGTGGAGTTCTCTAAGGAGTAGCTAAGAATTCAGTCAACTCATCAGAAAAGCCATCATCATGACCTGAACTAGTCAACAAAAAACCGACTAATCTCATCTGCAGTTGCAAAACTCTGGTCCAAATCACCTGATTTGCGTCTACAGAAATCGATGAAACTCCAAGCATCCCTACATGGATTTGCAGCCTCTGCTATATGGATAGCGCATTAGCATTTTTCTTAACTTCTCTCAATCTGTGTCGTCGGTATGCTCTTTTCAGCCTACCCGCATGTGGCACTAGATTATACCTGGTTCCAGACAAATAATGCATTATCATTAATTATTAAATGATATATTTGGAAATGATAGTCTATCATTTCCAATCTCTCATTGGTTAAGCTGTGAACCAATCCTTTACTTGTGGAACAGACTCTATTCTGGCCAAGATCGATTGAATTGAGGTTTTGAAATGCCAAAGTACGAAACCAGAACTGCCTGACAGGTGCTTGTTTATAATTCAATGTATAATACAACCCCACTTACAGTTTTCCAAACAATACTACAACTGACCATTTCTACTGTATTTGAATAAAACCTGGATACATGCACCAACTTATTTTATTTCTCTTGACAAGGACAGGATTCATATAATTTTCTTTTTCTTGATTTCTGTTCAAGATTAATATTGAAGCTAGGATAAATAAACTGGGAATCTATAATGCTCTCCCGATTGATGAATAAGTTATTTTTCTGATTGAGAAATAAGTAGTTAATATATGTAGTGTTCATATAAATTTCTTTTGCGAGTTTAACATGTGATTGATGGAATAACTATCCTTCCCCACGTTTATAAATTATTTTTATTCCAATCCATTGTCGGTTATGATGGTGACTAGTATAGGTGAAACAATCCATAAACTGAAAATTCTAAATTAATAATTTGGCTTATCATGATAATACGGTACATTTATAACATTCAAATAAACATTCCATGTATGGATATAAGCTACTCAGTACTGGGATTCAAGAAAGTGTACATTTCACAGTGCCTCCCAACTCTAAATTGCGAGTTGGTCCTCGACATTGCTGGTAGGTGAGGGAGTCCGTAGAAACATTTTTTTGTGGAGCCCCTGGTCTACATTGCGTTTTTCCTATTTGTGCTTATTTGAAAAAATAGAGATTTCGGAACTGCTATATCTTTCTGATAGTGATAGATTACCATACTCCATTTTATGGTGCATTATTGAGAAACTTTCAGCTACCCAAATTGGATTATTTAATAATATGAACTGGAAGGACTCACTGCTCTGATTTCTCATTCTTCATTTTCTCAAAGATAAATCATTTTGGAATGCCTTGACTCTTTGAGTAATAGCCTGCGCGGTCACCCTCCCTATCTGAGAACTAGTGACTACAATTTTTTGAGCAGGGTGTGATTACTAAATCTTTTCTCCAGAACAAAGTCTTTTCACATGAAGTGATCATACAATACACAAGTAAAATATTCAATCTAAGGTTCACAAGACAGTTTTCACAAGGATATTGACAGACACAGAAGGAAATGGCAATATGGGGAGAAGCAGAGAGACAAATTTCATTTCATCATAGGCTATCCTGGTCTTGAGATAAAATGTTGGGTTACCAACTTTTCACATTTCTGTAAATCAGTAAGTGAATTCTCAGTGAAGCCTGTTCGAGGATATAAACTTACTGATGTGCTATTCTTGAATCTTAACAAACCTTCCATCCCCATCATTCTAGCAATAGCCCAAATTCAATGCGGGAAATTGTGTTTCCAAGAATCATGTCTCAGTCACCATTGATTGTGATGAACCTAATTTGGTGTTGAATTGTAGAGGATTTTGTACTCTTGGAAACGGTTCTGGATTTTTTCACTATGAATGGTTTTTGAGTTATATAGAGAAAAACAGGTATTTTCAAAGTCTGTGAGGTTAGCAGAGGGTATTTTTTGTGAAGAATCATCATTTACAGACTATTTGTACCAAATAACTAAAAAATCAGTTCCGCAATACATTCTGCAAGCATGTATCCTTGCTCCCTTCTCATGTCACAAGTGAATGAACAGAAAAATAAACTATGAATTCGCTAAGCTGTGAATCAATGAGTCATCCCATAGCAAACCAGTTACTTCGAACAGTGGAGGAGACAATGGAGATTTGCAGGGATATGCAAGTAGCCCGCATTGTATGCTCAATCCGTAAATAAGTTTTGTGTGAGTGTGTATTAGCAATCGTAGCACAATGTGGTGGCAATTTCGGGAGCTGGAGTATATCCCAATTAGGTAGAGTACTAACAAAATGGGGAGATTTTTTTATTACGTTTTTACATGGTTTTAAGCATGTAGAAGTGGTTTTTACTGAAATTGAGCAGTGACAATACGGGGTCTCCCCTTAGTGTACACACCTCCCCTTAATGTGCTGTGTATACTTGATTGTCTCCCCGTATTATACCTTGTTCCAACACACACACACACACACACACACACACACACACACACACACACACACACACACACACACACACACACACACACACACACACACACACACACACAGCCAAGCGGCTTTACTGGTGATGCATCTCTTCCACACATCTGTTTTTGGCATGCGCTCACAGATGTGTGGGAGAGATGCTGTCATTTCCCCCTTTCAAAATGAATCCACCTTTCCAGATTTGTTATTTGAAATAATATTCTTATCAAGTTATCAATCGAGTAATGTTATAAGCACATAGCAATCTGAAATGTAAATTCATTTCCAACTTGATTGAAAATTAAACCAATTCAATTTTAAACCAATTCATTGAGTGTATTGATTAATTAATTAATTAACTTCAGTTAATGTTCAACCATTGAGTTGAAAGGTAATGGAAAAATGGTATGTAGGAGAAAGCCAAGTGCAAGGAAATGAGGTAGAGGAATCTTGAGTTCGGCAAGCAAAATTGATAAAGGTTTAGCAGGTACAGCTGGGAACATTACTTCAACTATTTTAAATAAACTTATTGATGTCAGTCCGGAAATTTACCTCCCAGGTGGCTATCAGTGGTGTGGACCTGGCACCAAGGTTAATGAAAGGTTAAAGAGAGGTGATCTAGGAATTAACAGGCTTGATCAAGCCTGCAAGGTGCACGATTTAGCATATACATGAAATAGCAACAATAAAACTCAAGCGATAGCTGATAGAGCTCTTGCGAACGCGGCAAGATATGGGAGATATTTAAGAATCCCAACACCCCCCTTGGTGAGAAAGCACTTAGTTATCTTGTAACAAACGTCATGAAAGGTAAAAGTTTGTTTGGCGGTTCTTTGAGAGAGAAGAAGGTGAAGAGGAAGAATGAGAGGAGAAGTTATAGTGATGATATTAGACGGAAAGCTAGAGCACAGTTGAAAGAGCATATTGCAGGAAAAGGGTATTTTTTGAAACCTTATCCTCCAATCAGTGGTTGGGAAGTTTTAATTCCACCTCCACTCCCTCTATCATCATCATATGGTGTGATTTTATTCCCCAAAAAACAAGTTAAGGAACATAGAACAACAAAGAAGAGTAGGAAGAAGAAGAAGAAGAAGACATGAAAATTGAAGGAGAATTGAGTAATCACAATTTGATTGATTGGTCGAAATTATTACAGATTCCGCTAAGAGGAATATATATGCTGGATGCATTACCTAAAAAAATTCTAAAAAACGAAAATGCTATTGTGAACTTGCACAAACAGAGTGGTTATGGCACGCATTGGGTTGCTTATAAGAAACTCGGTTCTAATGTTTGGTATTTTGATCCAAATGGAAATTTACAACCACCGTATGAATTGGACAAATATTGGAAAAAAGAAATTGGAGCAAATATATTATATAATATAGAGCACATGCAACCAGTAAATAGTGATATTTGTGGTCATCTCACGTTATTGTTCCTTGCAAATCAGTTGTAATTAAGTGTTTGTGCTGAACACATTTCAAGATGGTTGTTATAACATTACGATCTAGATCAAGTGACCTCTATGAACATTTGCAAGAAATTCTCGATTTGGATGAAAATAAAGAATGAGAAATTGGATTGATTAATTTCTGTACTTACAATACCATTGCAAATGTTATAAAAGATAAAAGTTCTAGCTTCAAATATGGTGATAAATTAATTGATCTTGATATGGGTGCATATAAAGTTGATGACATTATATTAGCTTTAAAGACTAAATTGAATAGTGACGAAAAGAAACTCAATATAAGAGCTAACACAAACACTATGAAGCTTGAAATTCGTTCTGATAAGCCTATTGACTTTATATCATCTACTTCAATAGGAAAAATGCTTGGTTTTGAAAATGTTATATTACAACCGAATAAATGGTATTATTCTCAGCATTTAGTGAGCATAACAAATATTGACTCCATTGTAGTTGAGTGCAATATAGCATGTGGGAGTTACTCTAATGGTAAACAGAAACATATTATATACAAGTTTTCACCTAGAGTACCTAGTGGGTATTTAATAAATGAAACCCCTAATCCAAAAATCTATATGCCTTCAAACACACATAGAATTCAAAGCATTAATGTAAAGGTAACCGATCAAGAAGGATCGTTTATTGATTTCTGGGGAGATATAATTACAATTATTGTTCACATTCGTGAATAACAAAGAACTTGAAATGGGATTTCACGTTTTCAAACCTCACACTAGCATTTGCTTACAGAAGCTCATTAGAGACTCGAACATGATAGTGTCAACACCTAAAAAGCTACGTGCTATATCTCCGAAAAGCGTGAGAATATTGGAAAAGTTGGGATTTATAGTAGATGGTGTCATGTACAGTGCAGCAATTAGTGAAATTCTTGATGTTGAATCTCAACTCGAGTTCTATAATGATATTACTAAATTTCAGTTCCATACTCATACAGTATATTTGGGTCAAGAAATTAAACCCTCAGATGAAGCTCACATCCATGTGGCTTCTATGGATCAGTACAGCCTTCCATGCAAATCATTCATATTTATTGAGGGGGAGGTGAAGTGTACAAAACCAGGTGCGAAGGCTGGGGATGGTCCAATAGAAGCTGAGTATATATTATCCAGTAACCTCATTGGAAATCTCTTCTGATAAAATTCGATATGAATTGGCTGGACAACAAATTTCTGAATCAAGACTAATTGGATTAACATCAACAATTGAAGCAATACTAGTGAAAAATATGTTCGATAAAAACACATATCACTTGGCTGGGTTTGACAGAGCAGGATATACACTGAAAGATAATAAGTTTACATTCTGTGTACCTCTTAAATTAATTCTCCCGTTTTTTGAAGACTTTCAAAGAATAATTTTAAACTTGAAACAAGAACTTGTATTATTAAGATCACCGACAGATCTCAATTGCATCGAGTCTACAGAAGCAACAAACGTTAATGTAAAAATTATGAAACTGCAATAGAGAAATCCCTATATTACTTTGGAAGATCATGTTTGATTGAAATTTTTGAAATTGCTTGATGCTGATACACCGCTGAAGCTAAGCAAGCTTTCATCATTGGGAGATTTCAGAATCATCAAATTTACAAAATAGCACTGTACACTCTTGGGCTGTAAAAACAGCATCTCATCTTGATACACCAAAATATGTAGTGTTGGCATTTCAGACAGATAGTAAGAATACAATTAATAAATCAATCTCAGAATTTGATAGTTGCAATCTTCACAATGCAAAGGTCTACCTGAACTCTGACTATTTTCCTTATGAAAACCTCCTTGGGAAAAAGGAATTGATGTATCACATGTTCCTGGATTTTGCACCTGCATACTATAATCATAGTATCAATAGCGAACTTGGTACAGAAATTGATTTTGAAACACTTTGTGAGAAAACTCCCCTGATTGTAATTGACTGTTCACATCAATCTTCTCATTTGAAATCCTCCACAGATATTAGAATAGATATGGAATTTAATGCAGCTGTACCTGCAAATACGTCCGCTTATTGTATTTTAATAAGCGATAGGATTATGAAATACACACTTCTAACAAGTATGGTGAAAGAAGTTCAATAATTTTATTGATAGTGTGCACTGTGGGCAATATTATATAAGGTATGCTCCCTGACAAATTTGACTCATTATCAGTTTCACCTTTGAACAGGTAACATCTAAAATGTCCTATTCTTTGTGTTCTGATATTTCAGACAGTAAGAACAAAGTGGAAACTCAATCTATTGGTATCCAGTGTGATCTTGATTCTGAAAGTTTCTATTATGAGTCAAAGTGCAGTACACAGATCCAGAAGCTACAGGAGGAGAAGGAGCAGAAACAGGAGAAGACAAACCAGGCCGAGGGATTTGAGGAGTGCGCCGAACAGAAAGAGGTGGACAAGCAGACGACTACGAAGATTGCTACAGTTGATCTTCACTGGTTTAAACAAGATTGTAATCAAATTATTGTGAAAAAACTTGCTATCATTGACCAGCTTCCATTTCAAATCACCATTTGCAAAGACGGAATTGAGTGGAAAATTGTATAACGATGCAACATGGTTGGAACGTTATTATCACATCATAAGGTGGTAGGATGGAGATTTAGACTATTCTGATGCATTATTGCATGATTATCTTGTAGGTTATGGAAAAAATTTTACAAAAGGAATTGAGAAAGCAAAGTTTTTAAGAAGATTACACACTAACGTCCATTGTATACCAGAGGATTTTGTAAAACCTGATTTCAGCTATTTCACTAGTTCATGGTGTAATGCTGTGTGTAACATTCATAAAAATGTGCCTGATGGTAGATGTGCTTTGTACAGTTCACAACATTATAATTCTTTGTTGTTTAAAAATATGTATCAATCAAATAATTTCATGTGTGAAAACAATTGAATGCAAAGTATGAAAATGTCTGCATTGTACACGAATTTACAGAAATAAACTTTGCTCGCTATGGATTTTTCTACAATGGCAAAGAGATTCAATGTGTTTATTGTATGCATGCATTGAGACTTCATAAAGCTCATACATGTTGTCTGTCTACAATTAATGAAGAAAGACCAATTAATTACTCTATAATAGTTCTGGCATATACATAGTTTTCTTCATTTGCTTATCATGGATCCAACAAAGTGGTTGACTGCTGACAGCGAGTTGGAAGTGAGGTTAAATAACTGTATTGAATGGTACGATGCCTGTGAGAGTGCAATTAGAAAATTGACTCATGAAAATTATAGTTTGATGAAACAATTGAAAGACATTTTTTAAGCACGGTTCATTTAAATGACATAAGAGACTATCTGTGTTATTATCGTCCTCATAATTTGTGTATAGATAAGTTAATTAAAATTGATGATGAAATTATGAATAGTTGTAGTGAAATGTGTAAATAAATTTTTTTTCTGTGTTCAAATGATTTTTCATTCTAATATCCCTTCAATATTTTTAGTTCAGTCGTTGCTTGGAGTCAGAGCTGACAAGATCACAACGTGTGGGGTGATCTGTTTATAGAACCAAGACACGTGCCAAGCAAGCTGTTGCTGCTAACATGCACTACTATAGTTTTTCGAAATTCAAGAAATTGTCTCCACTCTTGATGTCAATTTCATTTAATGAATTTGATTCAATTGCTAAGAATATTAAATTTTCAACAGGATGTCAAGATGATGATTTACCATTGACAAAAACAGAGAATCTACACTTTCCAACTTTATCTGAGATATTTGAATTACTCGAAATTCTAGATACAGGTCATTTACATTATGGCTGCTCAAATGATTCGTTATTATCCATTGTTACAAATTCCAATGAACTTTGGAAATGCTTGTATGATATTGTAGATAAAGAATGTAGAAGAACTTAGATCATTGACCTCTCTGTAGAGTGAGATAGATCATTAACCTCTCTGTAGAGATAGGGAATTTGAAGGATTCACTTTAATCTGTCAGTATAGCATTAGTTGTAGTGAGAGAGAGAGAGAGAGAGAGAGGGAAATTTTTCCCTCAAAGGGAAATTTTTTTTTCCCTCACAATTGATTATCCAATAGTCGATAGTCGATACTCAATAGTCAATAGTCGATAGTCGATAGAGAAAGAGAGAGAGAAAGATATCTCTTTCTCCTTCTTCATCCCCCTCATCACCACTGGAGCAGGGGAAGGGAAAAATCTATTTTGAGAGAGAGAGAGCCCTCTCGTCCTCACTGGGTAAGGGGAAGGGAAAATCTATTTTAGGAGAGGGGGAAATCTATTTTTAGAACAGGGGAAATCTATTTTTAGAACACCCCCCCTGCCCTGTGGGGGGTGGGTGGGTGGGGGATGGGCGAGGGGATGTGAGATGGGAGAGGGGGGAGAGGGGGGAGAGGGGGAGAGGGGGATTTCAAGCAAAAAATCTTCCTCAAACTGTCACCTATCATCTACTGATGAGATTTTCGTTTCAGTTAAATCTGGCAGTTAGACAAAGATGTATCAGTTAAATCTGATGGTAAGATGAGATTTTGTTTCACTTCAATCTAGCAGTTTGACAAAGATGTTTCAGTTAAATCTGATAGTAAGATGAGATTATTTCGTTTCACTTAAATCTGGCAGTTAGACAATGATGTTTCAGTTAAATCGGACAGTAAGATGAGATTTTTGTTTCACTTAAATCTGGCAGTAGTAGACTCTCTACCTCTCTCTCTGCTATAAATCATCAAATAGACCGTGACTATCTATAAATGAAAAAGAGCATGACTAGAGAGATAGGTGAGAGAGAGAGAAAGAGAGAGAGAGAGAGAGAGAGATATTGATTGATTGATTGATTGAGTACTTTATTTATGTAGATTACAATATATACTGGCTTATACACTTATATACAATAGCTTACAATACAGCAAAATTATAGATGAATTTACATAATATAGACTAAGAAAATAATTATTGAACTGTATATGATATGAAAAAGCAGTTTGTAATATAATAACTATAGATAATAATCATATTGTCATGCATCTACATAAATTGGCGAAACTTTGGACATATCAATGTCCATTCTTCGGAAAGAATATTAAAAATATCCTCCCCACTAACTCTCTACCAAAACGTTAATTCCGTTATTTAAACTAAGGATTTATTTATTAATGGAAATATTGTAAAAGTTTCAATCAATATGAATATTAAAGAGAAAAAAACAGAAAATTGATAGAGTAAAATAATTATATAGGTAGATAAGATCAAATAATTGATTAATAAAATAAAGTAGGCTGAAAGTAGATCAGGGTTATCAACTTTCAGTAATATACAGCAGTATGCAGTGGATAATTGAAATAACATGAGTTTATATAATATATATATATATATATATATTATATATATATATATAATATATATATATATATATATATATATATTACATTTGAGTGTTTCGCGGATGGATATATTATATGTAAAAGAATTAACCGGGTACATCCGTTTGTTTTGACTTACTTGAGTCTGACGTTTCGTCGCCATCGCAGACGACATCTTCTGAGTGTGGATCTCGACGCCACCCTCAGAAGATGTCGTCTGCGATGGCGACGAAACGTCAGACTCAAGTAAGTCAAAACAAACGGATGTACCCGGTAATTCTTTTACATATAATATATATATATATATATATATATATATATATATATATATATATATATTATATATATAATTTGTTCTATAACATGGTTTAAAGGTTTGTATTTGTGGGATGGGTGGGGGATGGATGTCATGTGATCGTTCTAGGGCCAGACAGTTTCAGTCATTTGTTCCAAAAGATGTTTTTTTAAAGTTAGGATGAAGCTCGCTCGGCTCTCAATGGACCTGATAGAAACAGGATGTGCATTCCATACACAACAGGCACTGACTAAGAAGGATTTTGTGAAAATAGTAGTTCGATGATTGGGTATCCTTAAAGTACTTTCTCCGGTTCTAGTATGTGAAGCATCTATCCTCCTACCTTCAGAGACAAATTTGAAATCATCTTTAAAATAGTTCGGATTACCGTATTTCAAGATATCTGTAACAAGTTTGACTATTCAAAAAAACCTCTGATCAGGAAGCTTTAATGTTGAACTAGCAATGTGGGCTGGGGTGATATGATCATGGCGTTGGAGAGAGTAGACAAAACATAAACAATAATTTTGGCAACGCTGTAGTTTATCATTCAGAGTGACTTGCATATCGTTAAGAACAGAATTACAATACATTAAATGTGGGAAGATGAGAAATTGAACCAATAATAATTTAATGTTTCTAGGGAGGATATCGTGCATTTTCTTCAATGCATGCATGGCTGAGAATACCTTTTTACAAGTTTTGTTCACTTGTTCTGACCAGTCAATAGTATTATTCATAATAATGCCTAAATTTTTAACTGAGCTACAGTAAGGAATGTCATTACCATCTACACTAATTTTGTGAATCGATTCAAGGTCAATATCGTTTATAAGACGAGAATATCCAATTATAATGGGTTGTGTTTTGATGGGATTAAGCTTAAGGCCATTTTTCTTTGTCCATTCCACTATCGAATTGATATCCTGATTCATTATTCCAACTGTTTCATTAATTTTTGTTATGGGACAGCTTAAATAGATTTGAAGGTCATCTGCATAAGTATGGAAACTGGAGAATTTGATAATGGAAGAAAGGTCATTAGCATACAAAGTGAAGAGGAGAGGGCCTAAAATTGAACCTTGTGGTACTCCATGCATAACGTTTTTCCAAGTAGACTTATTGTCACCGACAGATACACATTGTTTCCTACCTAATAGATAGGATTTAAACCAAACTAACGAGTTGTGACTGAAACCAAGAATAGCTAACTTATTCAGAAGGACTGTATGATCAACAGTATCGAATGCTTTAGAAAAATCAAATAGGGTGAGGATGGTGCATTTTCTTTGGTCCATAGCTAACCTTATATCATCAGTGACACGAAGCAGAGCTGTCTCAGTTGAATGGAATTTTCTGAAGCCTGATTGAAAGTTATGAAGATTACTATTGTTGTCTAGAAATTTTACAACTTGAGCATGAATGAGTCTTTCTAGCACTTTGGACAATGCAGGTAAAATACTGATTGGTCTAAAATCCTCAACTTTATTGGGTGATTGGGGGAACTTTATTTAGAGGCGAGAGAGAGAGAGAGAGAGAGAGAGAGAGAGAGAGAGAGAGAGACTATGAATGAAATGGAGCATGACTAGAGAGAGAGGTGAGAGAGTGAGAGAATTGAATTGAATCTCTGCCTTTATTAAAAACCTAGGAGGGCGAAGTTAGGGCACAGCCGGCCTTCTCTTACACTTAACCCTCCATACAATTCTAAGTTACAACTAAAACAACATCATAAACAATGAACTGAAGTAAAAGAAAACAATAACTTAGAAAACAAATTAACAAGAAAAAAATACATATAAATATAATAATTATATTTAATTTTTTATTATATTATTATTTATAATTATATATAAATATAATAAAAATAAAAAAGAGAAAACTTCAACTTCTTTCGAATTTAAGTATATAAAAGGGGTTATGCAAAAGGTAGAAGAGAAAAGTGAATACAGTTGAGAATTTTCAGTCCAAATCCATAGATTATTCTGGTAGAAGAAAGGGAAGAAGGGAAAAGAAAGAAAAGAAAAAGGAAGAGAGAAAGAAGGAAGAAAGAGAGGAACCACACATACACACACACACACACACACACACACACACACACACACACACACAAATACATACAGACTTGAATTATGGGTTAGGGAGCATTCCAGCCGAGTCCACCACCTCTGATCCACAGCAAGACCGCTGTGCCGAACCGGCGATGTCCCTCAACTAGCTTCAGCTCAGCAGGCAAAGAATTCCATAAACTACAGGCTGTCACAAGGAACGACTTATTGAACATAACAGTCCTCTGTGTTGGGACAGCCAGCAGATGGGATCCATGCCACGTTCCTCCACGGCCATAATCACCAAAGTAACAGTACTCCACTGCCAGATACTTAGGCGTTTTGGTTTTCAATATCTTATGCAGGAAGCACAAAGCATGATGTGATCTACTCTCACGCAGCTTCATGAGTTCAAGTCTGTTAAAGTATTCGGTCACATGGTCGTCACATCTCAGGTTGAAGATAAAGCGAACACAATAATTATTGCATGCTGCATCCTCTGCAAAAGTTGAACTGTCATGTCAAGAGTCACAATGTCACAGTAGTTGAAGATTGGGAAAATCAGAGTCTTGACCAGCATAACCTTTGTTGGAAAAAGAATGAAGTCAGAGATCCTCTTCAATGTCATGATCCCCCCAATGACCCTGTTACAAGTCTGAGTCATGTGGCTGGTCCAGTCGAGAGTCCTTGTCATTGTCAGTCCCAAATTTTTCATGTCAGAACTGTATTCCAATTTTATGTTATTCAATGTTATGTATGGTCCGTTAGATATGTCAATTGTGTTTAAAAGTCTTGAGTCACCTATCACTATAGATTTAGATTTTGTCTCGTTAATTTTCAGTCCATTATTCTCAGTCCAATGTACCAAATGAGTTAAGTCAGCATTGACCTCATCAACTGTGACGCCAAAGTCATTTTTCTTGCAGTGTCGGTATATTTGTAAATCGTCTGCATACAGGTGATGTCTGGTCGTGAGTAGAGTGCTTGTCACGTCATTTATGTAAATGCTGAACAGTAGAGGACCCAATACCGAACCCTGAGGAACTCCTCTGTTCACTTCACGCCACCGTGAAGAGGCATCCCCAACTCTCACACACTGACACCGACCCCGAAGATAGGACCTCACCCATGCCACAGTAGAGTTGGAAAAACCTAATTATCTGAGTTTGTAGAGTAGAGTAGGATGGAAAATACTGTCGAATGCCTTGCTAAAATCTATAAGGACTAGAACTGTTATCTCTCTATTATCCATGGCCCTACAGATGTCGTCAGTTACTCTCAGGAGTGTAGAGGTGGTGCTATGACCGCTGCAGAACCCAGATTGAAAGTCACCAATCAATCCAGAGCCATGGACAAATGTGCTCAATTGGGAGTGAACAATGATTTCCAGAACCTTTGACAAGACGGACAATAAGCTAATAGGCCTGTAATCAGATGGAGAGAGAGGGTTAGGGATCTTGTTCAAGGGGATTTCTATGGATGACTTCCAGTCATTAGGAAAAACCGACGTTAAAAGTGAGGTATTGATTAAATGAGTGAGGAAAGGAAGGATGAGAGGAAGTATAATTTTGATAAATTTGATTGGGATACCATCTGCACCAACAGCATCACTCTTTACTCTATGAACAGCCAAGAAGACCTCTTGCTCCGTGACATTGGAGAAGTAGAAATCCTTATTTGGATGACAATCAGACAGAGAGTCAAAGTGAGCACGAGCTTGGCCCAAACTTACAGGGATGTCAGTGAAGAAATCATTAAGATCATCCAGCAAGTGAGCAACAGCCTCTCCTTGCCAGCCCCAATCTCCCTCAGAGCACGCCACAAAGATGAAGTTGATGATCGCTTTGAGGAGATCAAGTTTCGGTAGAATTTAGCTTTAGAATTTCTAATCTTTTGCTTGCAAGAGTTTCTCAAACACTTATAATGATTGAAATCATTGGGGCTTTTTGACGCTCTTGCTTTTTTGCACCAATAATCTCTATCCCTCATCAGCTGGCGTATCTCATCAGTGAGCCATGGAGCAGGATCCCTGGTTATTCTACGATTTTTCAAAGGAACATGTTTTTCAAAAAGAGAGATTATATTTTGATTCAAAATGTTCAACATAACATTAACATCGTTAGTATGGAATATGTGTAACCAGTCAAGGTTAATTGCATCATTAAACAAGTTGTGGTAGTTAATATTCTTATAATCTCTATAAGTGATTATTTTAGGTTTAGGCTTAGGTCTCTTGATATTATAGACAAGGAATATCATATCATGTGCAGAAAGGCCTGGAAAAGGGATCTGCCCATGGCACACAGCTGACTTCTTATCAGCAACTGCAATAAGATCAAGTAATGTGTCAGAAGTGGATGTATGGTGCGTAGCTTGGAGAGGCAGCAAGGTCATACCATTCGCAAAAATCATAGTGGTCAGTTGTATTTTGTCGTGAGTATCAGGTCCAAGTAAGTCAGTATTGAAGTCACCCATGATAGCCACATGTTCATAGGGCACCATCAGCTTAAGTAGTGCTTCCTCAAATTCTGTCATATACCCAATATGAGGCGGCCTGTAGCAAACTGCTATTAACATTTTAACTCCGTTACACTTTACCTCAATAAACATGTATTCAGGTCTAGCTGCACGGGAGGTATCAGAGGAAAACTTATGAACAGGTAACAGAGAACACTTGACAAACGCGGCAACCCCTCCCTCATTCTTGTGTAACCAGTCATTCCTAATGAGCACATAATCCTCGAGTGCAACAAGTTGATTAGGGATTGTCGGTTTTAGCCAGGTTTCAGATATAAGAATGATGTCACAATCTTTACCCTCAAAAGTGTGCCTAAATTCATCTATATGGCAGAGAAGGGATTGCGCATTGACATGAGCAACTTTAAGACGATCAGGGAAAGGAGAGACAGCCCGCTTGAGGAAATCGCCGACACTCAGCGCGGCCGCGCCGTCATCCTACTGTATAGACAAGGTGGCTGCGACGAAGCAGCAAGGCAGAAGAGAGGAGTGAAACGGCGAATCAACAAGAAGATACAAAAAAGACACTTACCACATTCATACTGACACACACACACAAAGAAAGAAATGAGAGAAGAAATATAGAAATCATATGAGATAAAAGAAAAACAAAATCAAGTGATGAAGTCGAGTGCTATGAACAATAGGATAACGCTGTATTAGATGGCCAAGGCGGTTCGGCTCCATTGATTTATATCTATATCCATTATATTTATATATGCTTATGCATACTAATACTGCTTAATCAAATACAAGTACCACAGGAATAGCGAATATTGAGAAGAAAAAAAAAGAAGCAGAAGGCTGATAACTTAATAAAAATACTGTAATTAGCAAAATAATTAGAGAGAGAAAAAATATATATATAAATATACATGCATATATTAGGCAATAAACTGCATACTGATAAATATAGGTATGAGCGGTAACTTATTTCCATTGTGACACAGAAAAATGAGAAGATCGCCATAAAACATACATAAACATATACTAATATATGATAATAATGATAAATAGTCGAAAATAATAATAATATTAAAAGAAAAGTGGATAATGTTATCATGTACTCCTGACAAAGAGGTAAACCCTACCGATTAGGAAGAATTAGAACAGAGAACGGAGGCAACAGATAATTAGGCATAGTCATGATAACGGGATGAGAAAGACAACTAGATCACAATCACGTGAACACGTGAGATTCTACTCTTCATTCACACACAGAAATATAATGCAGAAGTAGCATCAAGATAATATATGGATTCGACTGAATGGAAAGGTTCTGTTGAAGAGAAATGTTATACTGAATCATATTTCATTCATCCAGCCAACCGACAATAAAGAGAAATAAAGTAATAAAATTCTAAGAAAAAACAAATAATAATAATAATAGTAATTAATGATTCATTGAATGAAATTAAGTGGACAGAGAGTATGAAATATGAAATCAAATAAATATGCTGAATATAGTGATAAATGAATGGAACAAATAAATTAAATAGAATCATATCATTAATGGAAATTTAAAACTCAAAGCATAAATACATTTCTCAGACATGGTTGGCTGCACTATGATTTTTACCCTCAGTGTCAGTCCAATAAATAATTCCATCAAAGGACCATACGTTTTTATATCCAAATTTTTCGACCATTGAATTATATAATTGTATTCTTCGTTGTGTTAAGTCCTCCCTTATAACAACACCAGTACCCTTGAGCTTTTTCTTCTGAGAGAAAACTGCATACCATTGACGATAGCTAACAAATTTGACAATGATGGCGCGGGGTCAGGGTGGAGGGGGGATGTTTCACAGAGACAAGTTCTCACAGAGACAAGTAGTGTTTTTGAACGATATTAGTGTCACAGAGACAAGTTTCACAGGAGCAAGTATTTCTATAAATGGCAGTCTCACAGGAACAAGTTCCCACAGAGACAAGCAGTTTCATAGAGACAAGGTCTCCGTCCAAAGTAGTAGCGCTATAAATGGCAGTCTCACAGAAGCAAGTTCCCACTGGAACAAGGTGTTTCACAGAAGCAAGGTCAGTGTCATAGAGACAAGGTAGCGAATGTAGGAAGAAGTTAGGCGTGTTGCCTACATCTGAACTTGAAGGCACTCCATTATTTGTTCCAGTAAATTGAATGTCTGCTGTTTTTTAATCATGCAGGTATATGATTATGATTGGAGGTTTATCATATAAGATAGGGATGGGTTGGTAACCTATTAGAATTAGATGGAAGATAACTTAAATAAATAAATAAATTGAGTTCTATGCAAATGTAATATATTTCTACCAAACTCCAAGATAACTATCCCAATATATCTAATACGTATATATATAACCTTCAACCCGAAAGAATAATCAATATGAATATGAAATGGAATATACAGGGTGATTCATAATTATGGTAAAATATTTTAATACGTGATAGTAGAGGTAAAAATAAGAAAAAAAGTTCATATAAACATATATCCATAAACGCTTCATTAGCAAGCTTTACAGGGTGAAAGATTTCGCCCGGAATTCAGTTCCTCTGATGAAATACACCGATGCTGAATTGTTTGGGGACTAGTTTTTGAAAAACTTATGCTGGATTCATATGGAAAAATATCTGAAAAATTGAATAAAACTAGTCTGGAAGCTGTAGTGTGAGTAGTTTTTGAGAAAAAAGTTGAAATATGCAAAAAAATTTAAGTAGAAAAACACAGACTTCTACGTTTGATGCCCAATAACTTTCTTTAATGACTAGTAAACAAATATTTTTTCGCAATAAAAATTGTAGAGAATTTAATTCTGAGAAGAATTATGTAAGCTGTGTAAACTAAATTCAAATAAAAGTTGAATAAAATGTATTCTTATGTAGTACATTACACCATACAAATTTGCTGTTTTATGAGGAGAGAACTAATAACCCATAGGTTGTAGCTGATTGCAAATAAAACATGGATTTTGATAACAGCTTTTTTAAAACAGCTGATTTATTATGCTTTAAATAAGAAAATATTCAAATGAAATTATCAGCTGAAAATTATTTTCAGAAATACTTTAGCTCACTGTTGAACAAAAAAAACTGTAAGTTAGGCCTACTGTAACCGCGCTGTGTTTTTGTTTAATCTATTAACCAGTTATTTGTAACCATTCCACTTTGCTTTCGTGTTGAGTGTTAACTTTTTAAAAATGGCAGGTAATCTTAGACATTATTCATACTCCGAATAGCTGACATGCATTTAATGTATGGAGTGGGACACTACTGTAATAGTACTGAAGCAAGACGTTTGTATCAAGAGAACTTTCCTAACCGAATAGGCCTATGTCCAAGTTCAAGGATTTTTGCCACTATTCATCAACATCTGTCTGAAACAGATTCTTTGATATCCAAAGAGCACATTTATGCAGGCAGACCCCGATCTATATGACTGTTGAGTTAGAAGAACAAGTTCTTAATGAAATTTATGAACATCCAGAGAAGAGCACAAGAGAATTGTCAGTGCAGTTTAATGTCAATCAATCTATTATTTGGAGGATACTAAAATAGCAGAGATTACATCCATACCACCTCCAGAAAGATCATACTCTATTGCCACGAGACTGTATTCCCCGTGCTAGTATTTGCCAATGGTTTTTAGTGAAAATTATTTACCCAAACTTTTTAACAACCGTTTTATTTACCGACGAGGCACACTTTACAAGAACTTCTATCGTTAACGTCCACAACCAACATATTTGAGCAGCTGAGAATCCTCATGCCATCAATCTAATCTTTCACAACATCAGTTTTCAGTAAACATTTGGGCAGGAATCATAGGAGATCATCTACTTCTGTTTGAGCTTCCTCCCAGGCTTAATGGCATAATCTAACTAGTATTTTGGTATAAATTTAATGTCATTTAGATATGCTACTTTCATATAAGAAAAACTTGTTCACTAGTCATTAAAAAAAGTTATTGGGCATCAAACGTAGAAGTCTGTGTTTTTCTACTTAAATTTTTTGCATATTTCACCTTTTTTCTCAAAAACTACTCACACTACAGCTTCCAGACTAGTTTTATTCAATTTTTCAGATATTTTTCCATAATTATGAATCCAGCATAAGTTTTTCAAAAACCAGTCCCCAAACAATTCAGCATCGGTGTATTTCACCAGAGGAACTGAATTCCGGGCGAAATCTTTCACCCTGTATAGCTCGCTAATGAAGCGTTTATGGATATATGTTTATATGAACTTTTTTTCTTATTTTTACCTCTACTATCACGTATTAAAATATTTTACCATAATTATGAATCACCCTGTATAAAAGCCAAATAGCCTACCACTGACCTATTCATCACCGCTTCTTAAAAACCACATGGCCAAAATGGTTTTTCATTATAATTCCTTCTTTCGTAATAAATTGTTTATGCTTTTGTACTCCTGAGCGAAGCTCGGTCCCCGATATTATGAGCTAATCGTCTCTTCTTTTTCCGAGCTGCGGTCTCGAATTGTAAATTCAAATTGATATAATATTAACTTCAGACAGTCACAGAGTAAAGCTGCGTCAACACCAATAGATTCTATAGATTCTATTAGATTGAACATAACTTATCATACACATGATGAACATATGTGTTCTTCATGTGCCGTTCAATCTATAATAATCTGTGAGGATTAAGTTATTAACATTTTGTTAATAACTTTGGTGTAAACGCAGCTTTAGATGCCAAGATTTATCATGGCGTTCCGAGTTACGAATGATAATGTAAATGAAAACCTTCATTTTCCTCATGAAATCTTTCCCATAAAAAAATTAACAGATTGTTGTTCTACAAGTGTCTCTACATGTTACAAAATGAAAATCCCAGTGAAAAACAAAAAATGCCACTTGATAATATTCCCAAATCATCTTTTTAATCGTAGCTCTGATTCAACTGAGCAATAACTTTCTGAACTTACTAAGTTAATAAAGTGACATTTAAAATTATCAATGGGACTTGGGATTCCATCAATTCAGAATAAGTATTATACCGGTATTCATTTTTAGTAGTGCAACAAGTGAAGTAGTGCAACATTTAGATTAGCACACCAATAGATTCTATTTGTAGCGGAGTGAGTTCATTACTTTCATATCAAAGTTCTACTTTTTTCATTATGATATAGTATATTGACGACTACTGCAAAACAATGTCTGGTAGCCCTGGTAATGTAATGTAATGTAATGTAATGTATGGTTGATTGGAAGTCTCCAACCAGCCTGATAAGATTTCTTAGTGGGGCCATTGGCAAACATTTTAAAAAAGCCCTGATATTATTACAATGACTTTATTCCTAGTAGATAGCATTTCTAGTAGATGGCTGAATATTCTCGTTACCATATTGCAAAGGATGTTCAGTGAGGTCTACTGTTATCTGGACTACTAGAGTATTGTAACACCTAATGTCAGATTGAGTAAGAGCTTGAAATTTATTCCTATCTAGTGTACCCCATGTTCAATAATCTGCCTTTATCTTATATTAGAAGAAACTTGCCTCTGAATAAATTAAAAAACGCACTAAATGTAATTCTGAATGAAAATGCTTATTGTTCCGTAAATTAATTTTCAAATTGTTGAAAATGTGATATTCAGTGCTGTGAGTTTATAAATAGTTTATGTCTTTTTCCAATGTATGACTTAATTTATTCAATTGTACTGGGTGATGATAATTATGACTTGATAAGACTGATTTGATGAATGATTACACTATTCATAAGATGACTACTAAGATGTTATGAATTGAATTGCTCATTTATTGTATAACAGACTATAAGCTGAATTCTTTAGACAAGGCCTATTCGCCTAATCTTCATCCAAATTGTTTGTATTTATCGGTCAATATATTTCTTATTCCTAGAGGCCAGCTAAGAAAGGGGTTTCAATTTTCGTAGAATAAGCACGTAATTCAAAACTGTATTTTTTTCAAAAAATGTTGTGATTTCAAATTCAAATTTCGTTTATCACACACATAGGCTATATGAGAATTAAGAATTAATGAGAAAGTGTCCCGGAATAAGGTTTATGATTTTTGTTCTTCTGTATTTATACTAAGTGACATATTCATCAGTGATGGCTCTTAAACTGTAGGTTTATTATTAAATAACGAGTTTGGAGCACCAGAAAAATGGGATTATATTTTATTATAATAAATATTCAAAATTACGTTTCCAACCCACAATTATTGTCTTATTGTCATGTCCTTAAAGTTACTGAAAACCATATCGGTTGGGACTAATCAAGGTTTATTTAGGGTGGTTTTAATTATTAGTTTATGTGTTACAAATATTTCACCTAGATTTAGATGGCAATTGAAACATTATTGATCTAACTAAAGCATGATATTAGTGTCAAAGACAGAAATCTGCGTTTTAATTCATTATCATGTGAGAGAGAGAGAGAGAGTGAGAGAGAGGGAGAGAGAGAGAGAGAGAGAGAGAGAGTGAGCCCGAAGGAAAGGGTATGTGTGAATGTGATGTGGTTGAGTGGGAGTGACAGAGTTCGATATATTATATGCTATATGGTGGGTGAGGGATTATAGTGTGTCCCTTACGCTACACTCACATATATATATATATATATATATATATATATATATATATATATATATATTGAGTACATAAACCATATCCATAGATTTTGGAAGCGGCATGCTATCTTTTCAATCTTTTGAAACAGCATTTATTGTCTAAGGTTGGTGAAAGAAGTTCTCTGCATTCCATAACAACAATCTGTAGACTGACGTCTCGGGTATTAGAACCAAAAGGCCTTGCTTTATAGAGCTATAAATACTCATTCAGTATTACAATGCCTTGCTTCCATGAAACAAAGCAAATGTTTCCAAAAGCTATGTCTATATGTCTATATATATAGCCTACTTTGTTTAAAAGTGATAGATTATTTTGACAATTTTGTTTTCAGGCAAATTTTTAATACAGAACAATTTTTATAAAACTTGTATTTATTATTTCTCAGTTTATCCCTCTATGAAAAACAAACAATATAGTCAATTTGACCACTTGGCAAGTAAATCACTGATCGAAACTTTGAACCTATATTCTGTCTTTTTGAAAAGCTTTTTATTCCATTCAAATTTGGAAAATCAGTGAATTATATAGAGTAAATATTATAATAAGTAAGTAGAATTGATCCCGTCAACCATGTCCTATTGTAGCCTATTTACAACTAATTTTCTTTGCAGATGTGGTTGTGGTTTAAGATTTGCATCTGTGGAGAGAAAAATTATTTTATTTTGTTTAATAATAGAGAAAAAACAATATTGAACAACAAGGTACAATGGATTAATGTTATAAGCCTCCATTAGTGTAGGGGAATGTCAGCTAGCCTTCAACTAGCTTCAAGCTTGCTTAACCCAACTGTCCAGTTGGGAGTGCATTTGGTAGTGCTTATTTTGGGACTGCATTTGGTAAGTGCATTACATAATGGTGTTTCATGTTTCAAATTCATGAACCAGTTACATGCATAGATAGATAGATAGATTGAATAGCATTCACTGCTCACTTAAATCAGGGGGATCTGGAACTTGTCAAAAAATCTAAATGGTCGAACAAAAAATACACAACCCACAGTAACAAATACACAGCACTCAGGGAAAGAAAACATTATACCATTCATGTGAAGTAATGTTGAATATACTATTCCTTTGAGTAAAAAGCACTTTTAGAGAAATCTATCTTTAAAACTTTCGATGAGATCTAAAGTTGCGTTCATTCATACTCTTCATGAAATCAGGTAAAATATTATATAATTGGATGCCAGAGCTTCTGTTGCATATTTTTCCATTTTCATCGAAAAAACACACTGGCGTCTGCCAAACGTGACTTTATCACAATGCAGCACCTTGCATTTTCCTTTGATGTCTCTCAATAGAATTTGTTGAACTATTCAGTTGGAAAAATAACTAGTAGTTCTGTGAACAGTAGACCTCGCGCAGTTAAAAACCACAGCCTCCATCAGGGTGAATTATGTGCTGTTATGACGTGTCGGCGAAATATCTATGTCTAAGCCACTAATGGCTGTTTGAAATGTATCGTCAATAATTATTGATATTAAGTATAAATATTATAATTAGAATGATAATAATTTGTTGTAAAAAACTTCTATCATACCGAGTTGAAAGCAGAGAAAAGTCAGGAGAAAATAACAAGCTAACTACTTTAAGTTATCAATATTGAATGCCTCATCGCTTGCAATAGTTCACACGACAGCTGATTTTTACCAAATAACATTGGGATATTAATTGCATGCGTCATTTCATGCAATTAATAGTCCACTCGACAGCTGATTTATGATGAATAATTCTATAGTCTGATTTTTACGGTAATACTGGCGTTTGAAAGATACTCTTTTTCCTTTTGTTTAATCCTTGAAATGCAAAATTTCAAAAAACCTTGTATATATACGTAGTAACATATTTAATTTGGATTGATAAATAAAAATCCCTAGTTGAAATATTTATAGGTCTAAATGAAGTAACTGGCTAATATCGCCAAAGAGATAACGTAAAGATTAGATAATATCAGACATCCTGGCTAAACTGTACAACAGCCTAAGAGGAATAGAAATAATTTTTGCTACCATATAATATTATATAAAATATTGAAAATTGAGGTTAGGCATAAATATTTAGTGATTGGCGACCTAACGATCGACCGAGCCATACAACGTAGAATCTGACCAAGCACCTTGGCAGAAATTTATTGTGGCAAAACAGTATGCAATTGGAGGAACTAAAAGTCTCACGTGGCTAATTATTGTAATGTATGAAACAACTAATAATCTATAAAAAATTACTTAGCATGTAAAGAGCATATTTAAAAACCCAACAAAAATAATTAAATGTATTAAGGAAGTAGGAGGTTACTGGGCGCATGAATACTGTAATAATTTGCATGCACCAATCAAATAGTGGCAATTGATAGGCGGCAATAGTGAGCCGATTCAAATATATTTGTATATATTTCTACAAATAATAAGAGTTTATAAAATATTGTTGTATAGTCTAAGTTTTGGATATGGCCCGAAGGCAAAGAAATTATTAAATATATGACATAAATAATAATTTAATAATTTAGTATGGTCTATTTGAGCCTTGAATGGCGGAGGAATAGAATATTCAAATTTTATGCAAATTTAGAAATCGGAAATGAGAATTGTAAAATTGAGAAACGAGAACCACACTCTCCTGCCAACTTCCACCATGAGAGGTCACCAAAAATTATAGAGCGTAATACCTTGTTATACCTTGTAATAATTTAAAGTTAAATTGAATCACTAAATTTCTCATAAGACTTTGTGATGCTCTTATAAAGCAAAAGTCATTTTTAAATAATTTTGAAACCCCTTGGAAGAGACGACTCCGGCTACAATAATCCAGGACCACCAGGAGTTGGATCGACATCAGCAGCTCATAAGAAAATTCCGGCACGTGAGTGAAAAATATTGAAATAGTGATAGGGCGCCCTCAGTGCTTCGAAATTACATAAGAATCAAAGCTAGCTCGTCGAAAGGGTTTCTTATGAATTAAGAATTTGGTAAAAATACTTGCGCAAGTAAATGTAGTATAAAAGGTAACGGATAGTAGTAAAGGATAGTAAAGTAAAGGATAGTAGTAAAGGATGTAGTAAAGGATAGTAACGAATCAATCCATATATTATCAAAAAGATCCATCAATCAAAGAAGTCTAAGATCTAGGCTGTTAATACAATATTCATATGATCATTAATTTCTGCAATATAATTTGCGATAATTTAATGTAGCTCTGATTCACTAGATGAATTGCTCTATTTATTCCTTCAGGTGCCGAATCTCGCACCCTGAGATAAAAAATATATTTATTACAAAGAAATCTATTAGATACTATAGAATTTAATATATATATTTGGATTACTAGCTTGTCAATTTGTCATGCTGACCTAAGAATTTAGTCTAAAATAGAATCATCCAAGTCGACAGGTATTAGCAAGCTGATATCGCAGCTACATGCAAATAAATGCATATGATCATAAAAATGGAAGCACATGGTAACATTTCGTGCTATAAAATTCAAAGAATAGTATTTAGCCTGTGATATTTTATTGATTTCGATTATTGTTTTATCTTATATTATATATTTTTGCTCTGATTTATTTTTTGCAATATTTGTTAATATATGTATCAAATTGTTTATGGTGTGCGATTTATTTTTAGTCCTCAATACTATAGAATAAGTATTATATGTATTGTCACGATGTATATCGTAACTAGAGAAAGGAATTTAGTTAAGGTCTCATTTATTTGACGCTCGGCTATCTTTGATAGAATCAAAGGGGTCAACGTGCAAGCCAGCTGCTGGCCTACTGCTCAGCGGTGCTGCGCATCCTCTCTCCCCTCCCTCTCGGTCACTGAGGGAGGCTCGAGAAAGGCTAGCAGGAGGCAGTCGAGTTCGGAAACCCAGTGCAGGCAGTCGAGTTCGGAGAGCCAGGGTGAGTGGTCGAGTGAGGTGAGAAGGAAGCAGCGTGCAGCTAGCAACATCACAGTACGTCTCATACTAAAGTGAACTCCGAATCCTTCAGCGACCGGGAGTTGTGTTTGAGACTAAAGACGATTAGCCTCAAACACGGTGAACTCCATTGCTCAACATCCGTTTGGGCGAGTGCTGATCGACATTTAACCCGTTTAGACGACGGGCTACCAGTTTCGACCAACGGCGACCTGTCAGGTTTTGGTCGAAACCTGACTCCCCATTGGTATACCACCAGTGGAACATCGAGGCGCAAGAGGACCTCAAGGAAGGTGTGGAAAAACCTTTCCCGCGACTCCGCGACCGATCCGGACCCCAGGAGAGGACCCGGTGCTCGAGGACTTAGACTCCGCGGCTGCGAGAGAAGTCCAGTGAACGAGCCGCCGCAGCGCACTAATTCAGTGCGGGATCGAAAGAGGACCTCAACTAAGGCCAGGGAAGGCCTTTGCGGGAACTCCGCGACCGATCCGGACCCCAGGAGGACACTTAGTGTCCGGCGAATCAGACTTAGGAGAGTCTGGAGCGCGAGCCGCCGCAGCGCACTAATTCAGTGCGGAATCGAGAGAGGGCCTCTAGTAAGGCTATTCAATTCAATTCAATTCAATTCAATTTTGTCTTTATTCATTAAATAATGTACAAGTACATATGAATAGTGTCAAAGATTTTACAACTCTAGGGCTAGGCTATCTCTAGACTACAAAGAAATTTATAATTTATTTAAAAATTAGCATCAAACTCATATAACGAATACAATGATAAGTTCACCAGATATTCCTTCAAGTTCTTTCTAAATATTTGAGAATCTTCTAATACTCTTAAACTAGTTGGTAGCTTCAGAAAATGTTTCTCTCCTCTGTAAATTGTTTTTTTCTCAAAGATATGTAATCTGTGTCTTTCTGTAATTCGACCGAAACGCATATTATAATTGTGTGTATTATTCCTTAAGTTTGTACCAGCAATGTTCTTGAAGAAGATAATAACATCAAAAATGTATTGGCCATAAACTGTCAAGATTCCAAGTTGTGAGAACGCTACTTTTACTGAGTCAATTCTATCGAGGTTGAGCATGATTCTTATAGCTTTTTTCTGCTGTTTGAGGATTTTATCAAGATTATTCTTACTAGTACTGCCATAAATACATAGACCGTAAGCTAGATGCACATGTATTACGGAGTGGTATATTGATTTCAGTGTCTGTATACTACATAAATTAGACATTCTACGCAAAGCATACAGACCTGGGGATATTTTTTTTATAACTTGGCAAACATGATTATCCCATGAAAGATTGCTATCTATTAACAAGCCTAGAAATTTTGTTCTCTCTTCTGACTCTAGAAGCTCGTTATTCACTGCTATGCTTGGGCATAATTCATTCCTACTCTGCCTAGTCATAAAAGGGACAACTATAGATTTGCTTGAGTTCAATAATAGATTCCGGCTATTCAAATATTCATTAATCGAGGACAGGCCTATAGCAGATGAGAGCTCCACATCTTCAGTCGATTTTCCAGTAAAGATTATATTGGCATCATCCGCATATAGGCATACAGAGGCTTGCGGTGGAACCACATTGGGCATACCCCTGATATAGCACAGGAATAATAGCGGACCCAAAATTGACCCTTGGGGTACTCCATATTTTAAACTTTTCAGGTCAGAGCTATAGCTTCTCTTACATATATGGTTACTGTTCTCTTGAGTATGCTCTATTTCTACAAATTGCTGTCTACCAATTAAATAAGATGAGAACCAAGTAAGCTCCTTTCCATGTACTCCTAAATCCTCTAGCGAATGTAACAGAACAACGTGAAGTACACTGTCAAATGCACGAGTCATGTCCAGAAATGTGCCAACAACTTTCTCTCCTTTATCTATATTATTAATTATTGTATTTATGAAATCCACTCCTGCTGTAATTGTTGATTTTTTTGAACGAAAGCCATGTTGTTCTGTGTCCAATAGATTATTTATTTCTAAGTACTCCATTAATTGAATATAAACCACTCGTTCAATAATTTTTGAAAATACTGACAATAATGCTATCGGCCTATAACAACCAGGATCTGTGATACTACCTTTTTTAAATATTGGGAAGACTCTAGCTATCTTCAGTTTGTTAGGAAAATGGCCTGATATTAGGGAGGAATTTACAATATGTGCTAGTGGTTTGATTATTGCTGGTAAAACTTTTTTGACAACTGTCATTGGAATGTCATCCGGACCAGAAGAGTGTTTGTTTTCAAATGACATTACTATTTTTATTAATTGACTCTCGCTAATAGGATTGAATCTAAATCTTAAGGAAGTTTGACAACCTTGTAAAACTGGTTCATATACAGGTATCGAACTTACAGGAATATCCGGAATTACAAAATTGTCAACTGCTGTAACGAAAAAATCATTAAAAATATTTCTAACACAATGAGGGTCCGTTGAAAGTGCACCATTACTTATTACACCTAAATTAGAATTATTCTTTTCACTCTTACCCACCTCAGCATTAATAATTTTCCAAGCTATTTTGTTCTTGTTTTTGGAATCCATTATTTTTTTATCAAAGTATTTCTGTTTATTTTTTTGTATCATAAGTTTGAGAGCTTTTCTATTATTTTTTATTTGAATCTTTAAATCTTCTCTTTTAGTTCGTCTATGTAAATTTTCCAACTCTAATAATTCATTTTTTTTATCAATCACCTCAGTACTCATCCTAATCCTGCTGTTATTATCCTTTTTATATCTTAGTATCTTTGGGAAATGAATGTTGAAGTAATGTGAAAATACTGAGATGAAGACATCATATTTTTCATCAACTGGTGATTGATAAATCTCCATGCAATTCAGATTTGCTAATTCTCTATAAAATACTTCCAAATGACTTTCATCAAATCTACGATAAAATTTCCTAGTTGGTTTATCAAGAACGCCACCCACACCCCGGATCTCAAGCAGTTGCGCATCGTGATCCGATATGTGAGTGATGATGCTCGATGCATTTAAACTATCGTCAACAATGTTCGTAATAAAGTTATCTATTGCTGTTTCGGATGTGGTTGTTATTCTTGTTGGAAAATCAATCATGTAAATCATATTATGCATTTTGAGAACATTCATTAACTTATTATAAGTATTATTTTTCTCTAAAACATTGATATTTATGTCTCCTGCTAAAATAACTTTCTTATATTTTTTACATAAAATTTCAAGTAGAATTTCTAACTTCTCCAAGAATGGATCCAAAAAACAATGCTGAGGAGTTCTGTATAAGCAAGCCATTACAAAATTTAAACCATCAAGAGTGAATTCAGTAACACAGCATTCAAACTCTTTTTCAGTTGTTATTGACAAAATAGCTGGTAACTTTACAGATTTACACTTGGAAAATATTTTATTATGTACTAGGATCATGACCCCACCTCCATTACTTTCTAGTCTAGAAAAGTTTGAGCTTATCTGATATTTCGGAACATTGAGTATTTCTATTTCAGAATTTGACATTTTGTGTTCTGAAATCGCTACTATGTCAGGTTCTAACTCATCTAAATTGATATTTAACATTTCCAAGCGTGATGGTAGGTGTTGTACATTTTGATGTAATATGGAGACCTTATCAACATTTGTTCTATTTTTATTCATTGGAATTTGACGAGGAAAAGTAGATATCTTACCATAACAAATATCTTTGGATTCATATGTGGGAATGATTGGGTTAAAATCTGGATGTAGATTGTCAAGAGGAGAGTCACTGTCAAAAACTAGATTTGAGCAGGAAGTATTGTAAATTTCAGTTACCTCGGTATCACTTATGTCAATTAAACTAAAAAAGAACTATAGAGAGGAATAGCTGGAGTCGATTTTCTATACAGGAAGTTACTACGCACGCATCCAATTATACTATCACAGATCATTTTCTTACCTAATTTATTGAGATGCAGACCATGAGATGTGTGGAATCTCCTACCCAGATGACTCATATCAATAAATTTACAATTGGAGAATAAATTACAAATTTTTTCCATGGCTATATTAGTTTTTCTAACCAGTTCATTTACACACGACCAGTCCGGTAAATCGTAGCGGTGTGGAATTGAGAATACTATGACGTTGGTTCCGTAGAGAGCGGCCAGACTCTTTCGCAGACCTGTCAGGACGTCGTTTGCTTCATTTCTACTGACATCATTTGTGCCTCCCTGAATCACCAACACGTCATCACTGCCGTAGTCTGCCAATCTATCCGGCACAATATCACAAAACTTGGCACCTGGCTTTACGAACGAAGTAAATTTCAAGTTGGATTTTTTTGCAAACTCGTTACCGACTTGTCTGCCCTGGCTGCTGGCGTAGTGGTGGATGGTGATATTGGAAGGGGCTGTGTCGGACTCACACTTCTCTGCAGCGACATCACCATCATCGACAATAATTGGAGTACTTTGTCGACTTGAAGAAGCCGGTTTGTTTCCAATTCGTTTGCTACCATCATTGGACCTGGTGCTCACCGAGCCTTTGCTCTTATTATTACATTTATTAGCATTATTCCTCAACGAGTTGTTCTCATTCCTCAAAGCAGCGTTATCGGCCTCCAACGTTTCAATTGTCACAGACATGCATTTCATCTGATCTCCAACGTCTTGTTTATCCCTTTCAAATTCCAGTGTTATTGATTTGATGTGTTCCTTTTGTGTTTCTATTTGTTTCTGAAGGGATTCCATTTGCATTTTCAAATCTTGTGAATAGGCTATCAAATCATTACGCTGCTGGAGAAGCTCTACTGCGCGCAGATCGGCGACTCAATGGAAGTGACATCCCTTGTTGTTGGCGTGTTGACACCCATATCACATGTCATCTTAGGTTGAGGTGAGGAACTTCTTTTTGAGCTGACAGGAGTATCTGTTAACTTACTAACTGGAGTTAATTTTCGCATCTCAGGGGTGTACTTTGTCAATCCAGTAATCGCTAGATCCAGTCCGGGAGCCGGATGATTGTGCTGCCCGCTCGTCTCCAATATTTCATGTACCAGGGAATTTGTTTTCAAAGTAGCTGAACAACCATTGTTAAGACATCTCCACGAAACTCTCCCGTCCAACATTTTACGCTCCTTTCTGTAGTGAAAGCCATCAATTTCAACAGCATCATTCCCTCTTTGAGTTGAAAATTTATTTATAGTTGGCGACATACTTGAAAATAGCAGTTGTACAGTATTTAATCAAAGCAGAAAGGTACTTATTATCCGATGCCGATATGAAGTGAGTGGACAAATGAAACAGATGGAGAGGAAAAAAGAGAAGGAAAAAGGAGAGTGCCTAGAGAGCTGTCAAGGCAGTATAAGGAAGCTCCTGAATAGATAAAGGATGTGGAAAAACAAGATGAACGACTCAATCACGTCGGCTTGCACAGCAATAGAAAGAGCGGATATCAGTTATTCAATTTGTTTAAAACTGCCGCGCGTGGTTGTCATGGTAACAGATAAACAAAACCGGCTGTTATTGTTGCAAGTAAACCAAAAGTCAGATGGTGATAACTGGTTTCACAGTAGTGGCAGCATAGATAACAGTTAGTTGAAAATCAGTCTGTTGACGTTATCAGTGTTAGATAAGATAGAAGATCGCAGATGAGTACCGATCAGTGAAGTCAGGATAACAAAAGCAAGAGTATGCCGGTCACTGAAAATAGCTTCACTACATTCAAATTGCACAGTAGTCGGTGTGTGTCAACAACAATTACCATCTACTCACCGGTCATGCAGTCATGGAATGCTTTAAAACAGGTACTTTATACTTTAAAAAATCAACTATTCACTACAAACTTTGAACTTTCATGTGAATAACCACTCTAAAATGTCAAAAACTACGGAGCGAAATCCCAAACAGCTTTACATGGCGCTAGGTGCGCGCGCAGGAAGGCTAGGGAAGGCCTTTACTAGAGCTCCGCGACCAATCCGGACCCCAGGAGGACAACTGGTGCCCGACAAGTAGGACTTAGGAAAGTCCAGAGCGCGAGCCGCCGCAGCGCACTAATTCAGTGCGGAATCGAGAGAGGACCTCTAGTAAGGCTAGGGAAGGCCTTTACTAGAGCTCCGCGACCGATCCGGACCCCAGGAGGACAGCTGGTGCCCGACAAGTAGGACTTAGGAAAGTCCAGAGCGCGAGCCGCCGCAGCGCACTAATTCAGTGCGGAGTCGAGAGAGGACCTCTAGTAAGGCTAGGGAAGGCCTTTACTAGAGCTCCGCGACCGATCCGGACCCCAGGAGGACAGCTGGTGCCCGACAAGTAGGACTTAGGAAAGTCCAGAGCGCGAGCCGCCGCAGCGCACTAATTCAGTGCGGAATCGAGAGATGGCCTCTAGTAAGGCTAGGGAAGGCCTTTACTAGAGCTCCGCGACCGATCCGGACCCCAGGAGGACAGCTGGTGCCCGACAAGTAGGACTTGGAGTTTGGCCCAAGTGGCGTTGGTAGCACTGAGCTACCGTGTAAGGATGTTTTCTAATTTGCTCTATAGTTTATAGCATTTTACAGTGGTTAATTGCAAGAAATTGTGAAATTTATACAGTTCGGACGGTTTTTCTTAGTGCAAAGTACCTGGTTTAACGAATTCCTGAACTGCATGACTGGTGAGTGTGGTACACGAGTGAGTTGCATGGACAGACCAAACACGATTTGAACTTTTCGACTCCATTTTTCGTAACCGGCATGCCCGTGATTTCACTTGTTATTGTTCTGATTACACTGAGAATCTGAGTGACTCTACTGCGACTTTATCGTGAACTGTACTGCTGTAGGAGTGACAGTGAAAGTGAAATTCTGATAACGCTGAGAACTACAACAAACTATTTTTACAACTGACTGTTATCTATGCGGCTGACTGTTGTGAAGATGTGAAGTGGCTTATCATCAGCTGATCTTTGTTTACCTGCAACCATAGCAACAGATTCAGGAGAGGCATGACAACTGAGAGCGGTAACTTTGAACTTCTTTCGTTATAGATCTATCCATACTGTCCACCAAATAACAACTTAGTTCGGCAATTTTAGACTTCTTTTGGTATAGAACCCATAGACACTGTCAACCAATAAAATAATATTAGTATGGCTAATCAGACTAATACATTTCAAACCTACAAAACTTCAAAGAATAATATGGGATTGTTTTATAAGAGTCACTGCTTTAGAAAGAGTCATACATTAGCAAGCGGTGACATTAGCTGGCGATGTTGCACCACCGGCTGCTTGTCTTCAGTGATAACATCGGCGGCGATTGACTCGATTAAATATACTTCAGGAAATCATAAAAAGCATGCTGCACATCAGACACCGGCCGAGCTGTCTTATACAGTGAACGAAAAATGTCCAGTATCAAAATTGAAATCGTCACAACTTGGAAATAGAGCCTCACTTGATTCATTTCTGAATTCAGGTCGGAAAGCTTCACCTATCTGTTATGAAACGGGTTCTCAAACTGAAGACATTGTTTTACAATCTAAAGACGATCTAATCAAGAGAATATGTCAGTTAACTGAAAATCAGTCTGCCCTAGTCGAAGAAATCCAACGATTGACTTTACAATTGGAAAAATATCAAGATAAGGATACTTTATGTAATGATCCAAAAAACATGAAAAGATCAGATATTACAGTGAAGACTGACACTATAGATTTTCAAACAAAGGTGATGATTGATTTCTCCGCACAAACTAAAACAAAATTTACCTGTCCTGATTGTTCTGAGCGATTAGAAAAAGTAAGATTAATGGAACTTAATATTATGGAACTCAAACAACGACGCTGGGAAGATAGAATGACTTTTGAAGAGACATTACGAAAACATGTAAACGTTAATAACACGGAAGAAAAATTAGGTAATGCTAAAAAGTTGAAAGGTATGAAGACTACGGATTACGGTGGTAGTGAGAGAATTAGTAATGGGAGGAAACAATTGAGAAAGGAAAACTGGAAAACTCAAAGCACTCACTGCGAATCACGCAAGAAAAGAATCTTAATGTTTGCTGATGACACTGGCAGATTAATCTGTCCAAAGCTACATAACATGACTGATTCGGATACAAAAGTTTCCGGAAATGTATTCTCGGGAGCTGGATTGGACGTGATTTTGGGTGCGGTCAGATCGAACACAGAGCACAGGAATTTTACAAAAAATGATGCAATTGTTTTGACAGGTGGCTCTAATGATGTTATGAGATACCGTAATATTAATAGACTTTTGAGAAGAATTGATGAGACAATTGAAACTCTAAGGCATACAAATGTTATAATGTGTACACTGCCCTACAGATACAATCAGTTGCCACAATCAACGTGTAATAGAATGATTGCCAGATTCAATGAAGGAGTTAAAAATCTAACAGAGTATCATGGTACATCGCTAATTGAACTCAATGACTTACAAACACAGGATCACACATCACTCAATCAGCATCTGAATGGGAGAGGGAAGTTTCAGTTTTCCAAGAGGATAATGCAGCAATTCAGAGCTCTTACAGCGAAAATCTCATATTTACAGGAAGTCGAAGATTCCAATTTGATTGATCTCTCATTGTCAACGATATCCGATGAAGGTGACTCCATTCTGAACAACTCAGACATAACTTCTTTTGAACTGTCAATACATAAGGACTCTTGCGCTGTTGATAAACAAAGTGGAACAAATAAAAACTCTTCAACAAATTTTTTAGACCCAAGACAAATCAATCGTACTATGGATACATAGATAAAGTAAATGGGAACAAAGAACATGACTTAAACGATGATGCTTTCTCAGAATGGTACAATGTTAACTCAGATCGATCTGACCTATTGCCGAATACGCCACCTGTAGATGCAGGCGGGTTGACGACGAGAATATTCTTTGTAAACGTATGTTCATTGAGGTCAAAAATTAGTCAACTAGAAGAGTTGTCTAAAGATACATCCTTCGATATTGTGTGCTTAAACGAGCATTGGTTGGTTGGTGATGAAGTGTCTTTCTATGTGCCAAATGGCTTTGTACTAGCAGCCTCATATTGCAGAGAGCCTCCTCTCACTCGAGGTGGCTCATCGATTTTAATTAAGAGAGAATTATCTTTCACCCTTGTTGACGTGTCACAGTTTTGTTTACCAACGCTATTTGAAGTATCAGCAATAAAGATAGTTAAATCGAATATCATAGTAGTGAGCATGTATAGAACACCAGACTCCAATCTCAGAGACTTTCTCAATAGATTAGAAGATTTTTTAACATTCGTGACTTCGAAATCCTATAGATCTATACTGCTAGCAGGCGACTTCAATATAGACATTCTCAAGGAAGATAACTCTGAAGTTCAAATGTTTCAAAACATAATGAGATCATTCAATCTTTACAAATCTCATTCATGTCCAACGAGGAAAAAGGCCTGCCTTGACAACTTTTTCACAGATTTGAGATCAAATTGCTATAATTGTTTCATTTACAGACAAGACTTGATTTCGGATCATGCTGGATTATTGCTTGAGTTTGGAATGCCATTGAGTGAATTGACTGAAAATCGCAATGTTTTGAATCAAAAGAAACCATCAGTAAGAAAATTTCGGCTACTGAGACAGGAAAACCTGGATAAATTGAATAAGTCACTACTAAATTATGATTGGTCAGAAATTTATTCTACATATGATGTAAATAGAATGACGTCCATGTTTTCAAATGCTATTGTGTATTTTCTCAATCTACATTGTCCTTTAATCAAGCCTAGATCTACAAAAATGAAAAATAAGAAGTGGTACACAACGGAATTGACAACAATGAAACAACATCTTATGATTTTGTATAGTATATGGAAAGCCACAGGAGGAGATGTGGAGAAAAATAACTTTACAGAATACAAGAAAAAGTATAGAAAGGCATTGACACTAGCACAAGTTGCCGCAAATAATAAATTGATTTTGGAGTCAAAAAACAAATGCAAAACTGCATGGAAAATAATAAATTCTATTAAGGACACTACAACACCTGTACTAACTGATGTGAAGATTTCACCGGACGAATTCAACGATTTCTTTGTAGACGTTCCTGATAATGTCGTTGGCCATCAGCAGAGCTGTCAAAACCCACTTACCTATTCAGATTTTCTAAGAACCAACACAGGTATACGAAGGAATGACAACGAAACAGCATGTAAGTTTTCCTGGATTAATGTAGACACTAATATAATACTGAAAATTGTAAAAAAAATGAGCTCATCACGTAGTGAAGATGTCTTTGGAATTTCAAATTTCTTACTAAAGAGCATCATTGATTCAATCAATATTCCATTGGTATTCATAATAAATTCTATTTTTAAATCTGGTGTTTTCCCCGACTGTTTGAAACAATCAGTAGTCAACCCCATTCACAAAAAGGGTGATAAGAACCAACCTGAAAATTTCAGACCTGTTGCGATAGGACCAATTATCAGTAAAGTGATTGAAACTTGTTTATTAATACCACTTACTGAACATTTCACTACTAATAAATTGCTCAATAATAATCAATTTGGCTTTCGAAACAAATGCTCCACTACTATGGCTTTAGAGAAAATTGTGGAGTTTATACTTGAGGGATTTGAGAGAGGTTCAGTTATTGGTGGTGGCCTGCTGGATCTGAGCAAGGCTTTCGACACTGTGTCACACTCAATTCTATGCAATAAACTTGAATATTATGGAATTGAGGGCTCTGAATTGAACTTGATCAAATGCTACTTGAAAGATAGAATTCAAATAGTCAGAGTCGATAATAATTATTCAGCTCCTAGATTCACAAAAGCAGGCGTTCCGCAAGGATCTGTACTGGGCCCGTTTTTGTTCATTGTCTATATCAATGACTACAGTGTGAATGTCCCATCTTATTCAGTATTATATGCTGACGATACCACCGTTCTGAGCATTGATAAGAATGAGAACGTTGTTTTAAGTCAACTCAACAATGCTTTAGAGAGTTCAAAGCGATGGTACACAGCCAATCACTTGGCATTGAATGAGAGAAAATGTGAAAATATAATATTCTCATTGAGAAAGACATCTAGTGAACGGTATGAGAATTATATGAACCCTGTGAAATTGTTAGGAGTCATGTTAGACAGTAAGCTGTGCTGGACCAATCAAATTGATTTCCTTTGTAAAAAACTATCCCGCAGCTTATACGCTCTGAAGAGACTGAGGCTTTGTGTCAGTAAAGAAGTGCTGATATCAGCCTATTACGGTTTATTTCATTCTCACTTGAGCTATGGACTTCGCCTATGGGGGAACTGCAGTGGTATGAAGAGGGTTTTTGTATGGCAGAAAAAGGCAATTAGATGCATCGTTGGTCTGAGGAATGATGAATCATGCAGACAAGCCTTCCCAGATCTTCTGATAATGACACTGTCATGCATGTACATATTTTGTAATCTGATGCACATGAGAAAAAATGAAACCAACTTCATACGACAAGAGGAGATTCACAGCTACGCAACAAGACAGCGTTCGTTCCTGACAACACCTCATATCCGTCTCAACAAGACCTTCATGAGTCACAAGTTCCAGCAGTTTCGAATCTTCAATAAGATGCCCCAGAGAATTAGACAACTACCGGAACCAAGATATAAGGCAGTTATTTGCAAGTGGCTGAAAGAAAAAGCATTTTATGATTTAAATGAATATATGAACTGCACTGACATGCCTAGTGACAATCAATGACAGCATAGATTATATGTGTATATATTGTATTTTGTTCTTTTTCAAACAAATTGACGATGCCTATTGTACAGTGTTGTATTTAATGGCAAATAAATATTCTTATTCTTATTCTTATTCTTAGGAAAGTCCAGAGCGCGAGCCGCCGCAGCGCACTAATTCAGTGCGGAATCGAGAGAGGACCTCTAGAAAGGCTAGAGAAGGCCTTTACTAGAGCTCCGCGACCGATCCGGACCCCAGGAGGACAGCTGGTGTCCGACATGTAGGACTTAGGAAAGTCCAGAGCGCGAGCCGCCGCAGCGCACTAATTCAGTGCGGAATCGAGAGAGGACCTCTGGAAAGGCTAGGGAAGGCCTTTACTAGAGCTCCGCGACCGATCCGGACCCCAGGAGGACAGCTGGTGCCCGACAAGTAGGACTTAGGAAAGTCCAGAGCGCGAGCCGCCGCAGCGCACTAATTCAGTGCGGAACCAAGAGAGGACCTCTAGAAAGGCTAGGGAAGGCCTTTACTAGAGCTCCGCGACCAACCCGGACCCCAGGAGGACAGCTGGTGCCCGACAACTAGGACTTAGGAAAGTCCAGAGCGCGAGCCGCCGCAGCGCACTAATTCAGTGCGGAATCGAGAGAGGACCTCTAGTAAGGCTAGGGAAGGCCTTTATTAGAGCTCCGCGACCGATCCGGACCCCAGGAGGACAGCTGGTGCCCGACAAGTAGGACTTAGGAAAGTCCAGAGCGCGAGCCGCCGCAGCGCACTAATTCAGTGCGGAGTCGAGAGAGGACCTCTAGTAAGGCTAGGGAAGGCCTTTATTAGAGCTCCGCGACCGATCCGGACCCCAGGAGGACAGCTGGTGCCCGACGAGTGGGACTTAGGAAAGTCCAGAGCGCGAGCCGCCGCAGCGCACTAATTCAGTGCGGAATCGAGAGAGGACCTCTAGTAAGGCTAGGGAAGGCCTTTACTAGAGCTCCGCGACCGATCCGGACCCCAGGAGGACAGCTGGTGCCCGACAACTAGGACATGCGAAAGTCCAGAGCGCGAGCCACCGCAGTGCACTAATTCAGTGCGGAATTGCGAGAGGACCTCTGGAAAGGCTAGGGAAGGCCTTTACCAGAGCTCCGCGACCAATCCGGACCCCGGGAGGACAGCTGGTGCCCGACAAGTAGGACTTAGGAAAGTCCAGAGCGCGAGCCGCCGCAGCGCACTAATACGGTGCGGAATCGAGAGAGGACCTCTAGTAAGGCTAGGGAAGGCCTTTACTAGAGCTCCGCGACCAACCCGGACCCCGGGAAGACACCCGGTGCCCAAGGACTAAGACTTAGTCCCGACACAAACCCCTTTTTCACGACTGACACCGCAAAGTTCCTATTCCCTTCATTCCGCGACCAACCCTGTTTGGCAGTGCGAAAGCACGGCCCCTCCTTCCTAAAAGAGGGAAACATTTCTCCAAAACACTCAAGACCCTGTTTCAACCCCCAACTCGAACGAGGGAGGTTGACGGACGCCCCACCAAGACTCCCATCCCCTGCTGCGGCCCACCCCAGTCGCCGACTGAGTTTAGCCGTCCCAGAGCGACACTGGGAACTCTGATTGAGAAAGGTGTGGGCAAAAATCTACTCAGAGTATATTTTTTAATGAACTATCAGAATTATTGTGGAAGCTCATATCTGGGCCTATCAAGATTTTTATGAGACTATATCCTATTAAAAACCACGACCTGATTTTTATAATTGTTAAAATATTTCATGCTCTACCGATTGATGCCAAGCAGGAGGCTAATCGTTATTTAATTATAAAAAATAACGTGACAACGTTGACGCGCAATTTGAAGAGTAACATACCTGTTAAATTTCATTGAAATCTAATGCCGCGTTTCGCCGTAAATGTGGAACATAAAAATATTTGGACATAAAGAGAAATGCAAAACCGTCGACTTAAGTCTTAGACCTCACTTCGCTCAGTCAATGAAACTTTGGATAACTGAGTTCTTTTTAAAGTACTATGCTATTCTACTTGTTCTACTGAGCCAGTACCATTTTGATTTTTTTTTCATAGTACATGGCACTATTGAAATTAACTGTTCTATTGATTTATTCTAACTTTGTCTACAGAATTGTGAAACTGCATATTATGAGGAGTACTGTATGTTTAATTTGTTTGTTATCCACGTCTGCATCTATTTTCAGTTTGAAGAACTGGATATCAATCTTGATTATTCAATTTTTTTATTGTTCAGCATACACACACATTATTTACATACATATAAAAACAAAATGATACACAATTTTTTTAGAACAATAATGCTCAAGGTAAAAACCTGTGAGGGGAGAAAAATCTAAATTTTCACATTAAAACGTCACTCGAGAATAATTATATCACCCGGCCTCACAACAGAGAGTCTTAGAGTCCTTGACTTAGAATAGTTAATCTCACAGTTGTACAGTCAGTGTGAGTGAGATTTTCTGCACACATCATGCGTGAATACGCCGTATGAAACGACTCGTATAATTTGAGGATGGTGATAAAGATGAGGAAACATGATTCTGTTAAAAGGAATAGTCTCCATCTCCATTATGTTCTTAGGGATTTGCTTGTGATCATGTTTCTATCATTTTATCAATTCGAAGATCAGCCTTCAAAAATTTAGGCCAACTTATACATTTCAACTCACGTTGCTACACGTTTCAACTTAGCAAAAGGACAGAGGGAATTAGTATTATTATTCTCTAGAGCCCAGGAAATATCTCTGTTATTGTTCTTGGTACCTTATACAAAAGGGACTCCATAATACAAAAACAAATCAGTCCTTGCCGGACAAAGCTTGAGGAAGAAGAAAAAGAAGAAGAAGAAGAAGAAGAAGAAGAAGAGAAGAAGAGAAGAAGAAGAAGAAGAAGAAGAAGAAGAAGAAGAAGAAGAAGAAGAAGAAGAAGAAAGAAGAAGAAGAAGAAGAAGAAGAAGAAGAAGAAGAAGAAGAAGAAGAAGAAGAAGAAGAAGAAGATGACAGGAGGAGAAGAAGAACAAGCGAGAAGAAGAAGATAATAGAAAAAGGAGACAGAAGAATAAGGAAGAAGAGGAAGAAGATGAACAATAATAAGAAGAAAAAATATAGATAGGAGAAGATTATAACCGTTGAGTACACTATTTTATCTATAACCACTCTTTTGACGAATTGAAAACTTATAAATTACTGGTGGTACTCCCATACAGTAACAGTCAGGAGTGTATTCAAATACCGTTGGATAACATCTTTCCAATATTGTTCCATTCATCTTAGAAGTATATAATCTGTTCTTTCTTACATTGATATCACTTATGTATAAGTTACTGCAGAATCAAAATTATTTTATATTGACTGAACAATTAAAAGTCACATTGAAATAGTTATTTTGGAGTTTGGTAGAAATAATACATTTACATGGAACTCAATTTATTCATTAAATGCAATCTACATAATTCTAATAGGTTCTGATAACACATAATGATGAAATAGGTGTTCAATGAATTAATGAAGACTAACAACTTGAAATATATTTCAAATTATTTAAGATTAAATTGATTCTACCTCGGTGCAAGTCAGCTTTACATTTGTACATGTATCATTGTATTGAATTATTAAATATTTGATGATTTTGGTAAAACGACATTTTAATCCTGGACTAGTAGTTCTATGAACAGTAGACCTCGCGCAGTTATAAAACACAGCCTCGTCTCATACTGTCCATAAGAGTAAATCCTGTTTGTATGTTGTGTCGGCAAGATGTCGGTGTGAAAACGGCTAATGGCTGTTGGGGTTAGTGTATCAAAAATATGCTAACATCAAAATCTAATCTCCTTCAACTTACTGGCAACAGGTCAGACCGAGTTGAAAGCAGATAAAGGTCGAGAGAAAATACTATGTTTTCTTTCCGTTACTAATTGCATGCGTCATTGCATGCAATGAATAGTCAACACGACAGCTGATTTTTTACTAAGTTACATTGATATATTAATTGCATGCGTTATTGCATGCAATTAAAAATCCACTCAACAGCTGAATTATTATGGATGATTCTATTCTGATTTTTACTGTAATATTGGTGTTCGAAGGAGACTTTACCTATTGTATTAACCTTAAAATGCAAAATTTTCAAAAAACCTTGTATATAAGTCGAGGCACAATTTAAAAAGAAATATACCTGTCAAATTTCATGGTAATCTATTGCTTCGTTTCGCCGTAATTGCGGAACATATAAACATAAAGAGAAATGCAAAGCCGTCGACTTGAATCTTAGAACTCATTTCGCTCGGTCAATAAATCGAAATTTTAAGAAACCACAAATATCCTGGATGAAAAGGGGAATCAATTGTTATGTATAGATTTGAATCTGAATGTCTAGGATCCACTAAACAGTCTACTAAATTCATCATTTTTTCTCCACAGGAGAAACGTTTAAAGCTGGCATCAAATGATGTCACCACATTATTAACATATGTAAATTATATATTTATATATGTATGTCATGTGGATTGAAGGAGCGATGTTTGTGACGTTGTTTGTTGATTGAAGGAAGATTCTATTTTACTATTTAAATAAATCATAATGTAATTTACTTATCCACTTCGAGATTTACATAGTGATAATAAGTAGGAAATGAAATGTATAGCAAACACTTCAGTTGCTATGTAGGCCTACTGTATTGTATTCTGTAGTGTCTTTCTTTTTACTAAAGTGATGAAGTATCAGAAAATACTATCATTCTCAACAATAAGCATTAAAACAATAGTTCTAAAAACAATAAGCATTGTTATGTATTATTTTCAATGTCATTTTTTTCTCTTTCTTTTCAATAATTTAAAATTTGTTATTATTTTAAATAAGAAGATAACTTAACTATTGTTTGTTTTTAATCATATTATTTGTATTTATTTTTTCGTATTGTTATGATACTTGATAGAGAGTTGAGTGTAAGAGAGGGTCGACTGCGCCCTAACTTCGCTTTCTAAGAAAAATAAAGGCAGTCATTCTATTCTATTCATGTCACCATAATATATATGTATATGTATTAAAAAAACAGACGCTTTCTAAGAAAAATAAAGGCAGTCATTCTATTCTATTCATGTCACCATAATATATATGTATATATATTAAAAAAACAGATGACATCCAATTATTAGAGCAAATGGAATGCCTTCATCTCATGTGTAGGCAACACACCACACCAACCTTGTTCCTGTGAGACTGACCTTGTCTCTGTGACACTACACTTGTTCGAATGGGACTCTACCCCTCTTCTTGTTCCACTGACACTACTTGTTCCAGTGAAACAGACCTTGTCTCTGTGAGACTCACCTTGTCTCTGTGAGACTCACCTTGTCTCTGTGAGACTCACCTTGTCTCTGTGGGAACTTGTTCCTGTGAGACTGCCATTTATAAAACTACTTGTTCCTATGAAACTTGTCTCTGTGACACTAATATCATTCAAAAACACTACTTGTCTCTGTGAGAACTTGTCTCTGTGATACGGACCCATTTTATTCAACTCTTATTTGAATTCAGTTTACACAGCTTAAATAATTCTTTCCTCATAAAACAGCAAATTTTTGCGGTGTAATGTACTACATAAGAATACATTTTATTCAACTTTTATTTGAATTCAGTTTACACAGCTTACATAATTCTTTCCTCATAAAACAGCAAATTTTTGCGGTGTAATGTACCGTACTACATAAGAATACATTTTATTCAACTTTTATTTGAATTCAGTTTACACAGCTTACATAATTCTTTCCAGAATTGAATTCTTTACAATTTTTATTGCAAAAAATTATTAGTGTACTGGTCATTAAAGAAAGTTATTGGGCATCAAACGTAGAAGTCTGTGTTTTTCTACTTAGATTTTTGCATATTTCAACTTTTTTCTCAAAAACTACTCACACTACAGCTTCCAGACTACTTTTATTCGATTTTTAAGATATTGCTCCATATGAATTCACCATAAGTTTTCAAAAACTAGTCCCCAAACAATTTAGCATTGGTCCATTTCTCCAGAGGAACTCTGAATTCCGGGCGAAATCTTTCACTCTGTATAGCTCCCTAATGGAGCATTTATGGATATATGTTTATAAGAACTTTTTTCTTATTTTCACCTCTACTATCACGTATTAAATTATTTTACCATAATTAAGAATCACTGTGTATATTATGCATAGCATGGAAAATTAAATTGAATTGAAGCTCCCACGGACACAATAATAGCTTAGCTTATTGAAGAGAATAATATCATAACTGAGCATGTTCAATGCAATTTTTAAATCCACAAAGAAACCAGTCACCTTCTTGCCAATATGCAATGGAAGATAGACCTCATTCAAAAAAATATTGATGGTATCAACTGTGGCCTTATTCCTTCGAAATCCGAATTGATTTTTCTGCAGTAGGCCTACATTTCATAGCAAAGCTCATCATATATGGACCTTTAAAAATTTTTAGAAAATGATGTTAGCATTGTAACAGGTCTAAAATTTTCCATAATCTCCTTTAATCCTTTTCAAGAACTGATTGTGGTAAAATGTTCAAATTTGAAACACAAGTTATACTAAGATACCATAGTTATACTGCTATCAGTATAGTACCCCATCTATGTTGTATTACAAGGGCTTAGAAGATAAGGCCAAACTCAGCGTTTTCTCAGCTTTTTCAAAAACTATTGAACAAAAAATGTTTCAATTTGGTCTATTAATTTTAATCAATAATCTGTCCACCATACTTTCTTCATACCCATTTGTGACAGCTATCTGTTTAATTTCAGTGATCTCAATATCAAAATCAAGTTGGCTCATAGGTATTGTTAGTGCTCTATAGACCATGCTATTGAAAGCAGCAAGTTTGTGAGAAATAGGATGACAAGAATGAAGAGGAATGATAATATCAGTATGGGTTGGTTTTCTGAAAATAGAAAACTTGTGAAAACCAGTGCTATGATCTATTCTTAAATCTAGAAAATTCAATACACAATCCTGTTCTACCTCTACAGTGAATTTATACTCTGATGTAATCCATTCAGATAGGAAAGAAAATTGTCTAGTTGTCTGTTACTTCTAATTCACCAATTCTAGGTATTTTATTTATGAGAATATTGCAGTTCTGATAAAATTGCCTTCTGCTTACTGAAAGTCTGGAAAATCTTATTATAAATGTATTTGTACTAGGTGGCCGAGTTTTGTAACTGAGTGCACGGGGTTGTGGTCAGTGTTTGGTTTTATCAATGAATAGGATTAAGTTTCTAATATATTGTTGCCTGATCGTTAGGACATTCATTTCTTGAAAAATTGCTCTATCGTGATAAACCAAAGGTTTGCCCAAAGCTGCTCGGATAAAAAATTTCTGTAAAGTGAAAACTTTCTTCAAATGAGTATCATATGCACCACTCCACACCTCTAAATAATAGGTGAAAAGGACATATGCATATGCTAAATAGATATTTCTAATAATGACACGGTTTGCTAACTGGTTTATTTTATAAAAGTGTGAATCAGATACTTCAGTATCAACTTCCGAGAAGAAATGAGAATTTTTTCAAATTTGTTACAAAAGTTAGCTTTCAAAAACCTAAATAGCTTGCACAAAAGGAATGAAACTGTAGGAGAAACTAGAACTCAACATTTATTATTTTACCCAATGCACAGAAAATATAAATTTGAAAATGGAGCACTATACAGAGCAATCAAGTTTTCAACCATCTCCCAAACGAAACCAGAATCATTAATTCAAAATCTGAATTCAAGGAAAAACTTTTGACCTATTTGACACTTAATGCATTTTATTCAGTCAGAGAGTTTTTAGATGACCATTGACAGCTTCTCTTCCTGAGATCCAACCCATTAATACAAGGTACTTAATTCAATGTTAGTTGGATTCAACAAGTAGCCCTATCTAAGTTGTTAATTAACTTATTCAAGGCATCCAGTGTGTGTTTTAGTTTTAGTTCTAGAATTTTTACATTTATTTGTGATTAATTAATTTATTGACTGTAATTGATTATGTTGATTCTAATTTGTATATTGACAAAGCAGAAATTCTGTACATACTGTGAATGTTATGTAAGAATATGAAATTGCTAATAAAGAATTTGAATTTGAGTTCAGCTAAGGTGTGAAAAATTAGCATTTAGTTACTAGTAGTTCTGTGAACAGTAGAACTCACGCAGTTTTCTCATCCAAAAGTATCTGATGTCACCTGTTCTAGTTGTCACCTGTCACCTGTTCTAATCACAATTCACAGTTGAATCATAATTTACTCTTAAAAACTGTCATTTGTTTTCTCCAAGATCAAAAACTCACTTATGTTAATAAACTCAGTTCACGTTTGAATTTGTATCCCATATGATGATTTTATCCAGTTTCGTGATAATCTTTCCATCTAATAGTAATATTTCTCAACTATTTTAAAATTAATTTTCTCAAGAATATTATAATTTCTTCAGCATTATTCAGTTCATTTAATCATTTTCTATTTTATTTTCAATCACCTATTAAATTTGTTTTTCAAATGTGAAAATATTTATACTGATGGGCACACATCATAAAAAATATTGAAACCCGACCTTATAGAAAAAGACACGGCCAGACATCTGTGTAATGCATGCAATGAATAACCCACTTGTCAGCTGATTGATTATGAATAATTCTATAGTCTGATTGATCCTATCTTCGAAGTAGATGATATATATATAGTAATATCAGAGTATGGAGGAATTCCTTTTCTTTTCATATTATCCTTAAAATGCAAAATTTCAAAAAACCTTGTGTATACATCGACGCGCAGTTGAAAAAGGAATATTCCTACCAAATCTCATAGAATTCTATCAACGCGTTTGGCCGTAATCGCGTTACATTCAGACAGACAAAAGCAAATCGAGTTGAAATATAGACCTCACTACGATCGGTCATTTAGAGTAATTTACATTACTCTGTAATATGCCAAAGATATGCCTAGAATCGGTTGTTTTTCAGCATTTTTGAAAACTTCCAGAAAAATTGAAGGAAAACAATCAGCAAGTGATTCATAATGCAAAGTGTAACCTATTCAAAAATGAAACTCTGCGTTCCTCACCATTTGTAGGCCTAACAAAAATTTAAAAATGTAGAAATGATATAATAATGAATAAAAATAAAGAATAGTAATTCTAAATTATATTAGGTATGATTGTATGGTAAACAAAAGCTAATGGTAACCATTCTCTGAGGCTAGTTTTATAAAACTTTAGAGTAATAGTACAGCCACATTTGTTTAAAATAGTTCGAAATATTCATCACTTTCTATTGCACGAAAAAAACCTAAGCAGACTCACTAGTCAATTGACACCATGTGGTGGCTAACTAATATTATTTTCTATTTGATCGTTGTTTTCAGAAAATCATTCAAATTTTCAAAATGTTAGTCAATCATAGTTCCATCTATTGAATCCAGTTGCTCTAGTTCGTTGCTTGAAGCAGTGTCTGCTAATTTAAATTATTCTGATTCTTCGTTGATTGAAGATCTTAAATATCATGTGATTTAGTTCTATAATATTTCTACTGTGGAGTAAATAACAAGAGCTGTATTAAAAATGTATAATTCATTTCAATTTACAAACATCGCAATTCAACAATCATAAATAAATACATTGATAATGACTAACTGTGAATAATTAAATGTTTGTTACCTGCAAATCAAATGAGATATAATGAGAAAACATTAGAAATATACATCAATAAAAATGTCACAAGATTTACCTCGCTCATTAACAAAATCAATATTTACAACACCAGTTACTGTAGCTTATACTATTCTAGATGGAAAAAATCTTGTAAAAAAACCTTAAATATTCTAATTTATATATACAAAAGTAACACTGATGAAACATAGAAAACTATGAATAAAAACTGAAACATAACATTCTCAACGGAATATAATAAGCATTGACACAACAATGAGTTGGCATTGTTTTTGACAATTCAATTAATGTAGGTGAGTATCTGTTTCAATTAGTCTTTTCCTAACTAGTATTACTTTCACGACTAATTTAGCACTGAAAAATCGTTACATACTTTTTGCTACTGTACAGTTGTATGCAAAATGAATGAAAACTTCTCCAACAATTTCTTAGGAATTATTTCACATTCGAATAATTCAATTCTTACATACTGAAGAAGCTTTTACAATGTGCTGTATAATGCACATGAATAAAAAGTCTGTGACTTAAAACACAGAAATAGAAATAACAAAAGATTTTTGAACGATTTAGCTTGAATTTCACTTATTTTTGAGAAAAGTAAAAAAGCTACAATTAAAATAAGAAATGAATTCGTCGTATAAAATACAGTATGTTTATCTTTTCAATGATCAACAACTGTTGTAGTATTGAAATGCAGGGTCGGTGAAAATTATGGAAACAGCTTAATACTTCTTTTACAAGGATAATTTGACAGTAGGTTTAATTTGGGATCCTATTAATTAAAATAGGACCATTTTCGCAATGGATTTTCAAAACCCTTCAAAGGGAACGCGACTAGGTTCCACCCCGACTACTTGTCCCCTTTTAAAGCCGGTTTTTAGGGGACAAGTTGACGTGAGCCATCCCCGGCTACTTGTCTCCTTTTTAAGTAGGTGACAACTAGTCGGGGGTACACCCTGACGCGAGGGTGTGATGTGTCAAGTTGTCATTTACGGTCATGACTAGTTGGCACCTCCGGTCCAATAGGTGGCAAGTAGTCGGGGTGACAACTTGACGGCAATAGTATATTTTTACGAGGGTACAGGTAGTCGTCTACGGTCACGACAGCCTATCACCTCGATTCCACTCCACAAGAAATCACCATTCCGGCTGGCTACATTTGAAATTTGGAAAATGAAGCCAAACTATCTGAACTATCTTAGCATTAGGCTCAATTTACTCGTAAACGGTGCGTCTGACGGGAAAATATAACTGAAAAAAATGTGTTTAGAATTGTGTTCTACATCTGGTTCAGTCATCAAAAGGGCTTATTACTCATTTTTTCTGTTTTCAACCAACCCCAAAAAATTTGTCCTAAAAATAGCAAAGACGGTGAATATCTCCCGAACCGTGCGTTTACGGGAAAATGTTACTGAACCAAAAGTGCTTAGAATTCAATTCTACATCATAAACAGTAATAAAAATTGCTTGATCCCTCCTCCCTACGCCGCGGAGGTGTAAGTTGTGCCAACTAGTCGGGGGGACACCCTGACGCGAGGGTGCGAGGTGTCAAGTTGTCGTTTACGGTCATGACTAGTTGGCACCTTTGGTCCAGTAGGTGTCAATAGTCGGGGGGACAACTTGACGGCAATGGTATATTTTTACAACGTATATTTTTAAACCTAAACTTGCAAACTGGTTACCAAATTTATATTTGATCGAATATTTGCATAAATAGTTCTGTACATATTGAAATTAAATGAGTAATTTCAATAACAATGTAGTCAACTAATTTTATTCCGATATAAAAATATTAATAATATTCATTAATACTTTAAGATTGAACACGATACCATAGAAATTATCTATTTAATTGTGAGAATATAAAAGTTGTTAAATTTCATCAAAATTCTTAAAAAGAAAATATAAACTGCTATACATACAGGTAAAACTGAATTTACTAAATAAAAATAATTTATGTAGACATATAGGCTACATGATAATTATATAACATATCAACTTATTTTTTGTTCATCTTCACTTTCGTTCATAAATCAGTCTGTATTTCTATCTAATTAATGATTCTCATAGAGGTAATTTTGTAAATTATTAAGGGTTTGTATAGTGAGGTGAAATACGATTGGATTCCTCATACGTTTCAAACGGAATCTTAAATTTCTTAACATTGTTTTTCAGTAGGATTACTGACCCACTTGACTCCAAAGTCAGTCACCAGTGCTCTAGTGCCAGCTAGACAATTTCAACCTTGCTCAGTCAATGATTGAACCTTTCAGATTTGATCAGAAAACACTATTTTATTGAACAAAAAATCAGATCTCTTTCCAGTAAATAATACTTTGAGAATGAAATTTATCAAAAACTAAAGGCCAGGCAACTTAATGTTGTGTCATAGAAGAGATAAGCTTAGTCACTACCTACATCAAATAACATCAGATAACGAGTTACCTTATTTGATAAATTTTTAAAATGTGCAAATTTATATATATATATAAAATGAAAATATAAAACTAGATACAGTTAGACTCACAATAATGAAGACTCTTATTGTAATACAATATGTGAACATCCAACTAATTACCTAGAACATGTTTTCTGCATTAATGATGTTTCTGATGTCCAGTTGTCCAGTGACTGGACAATGTCACAAAACATATATTCATTACAAAGAGAGGCTATAGTCTTGGATCCTACAGTATCATTAATTAATAAACTTGAAACCAAAGTGTTGAATAACAGAAATTATTGTAGTATATGATACGGCAAATTACAAAGGGCCTAAGTTAGTCATTGAACTCTTTAGCGCCGAAGTTTATTTTTCTTTCCAATTCTCATGAAACTTTCAAAATATGACGTAGACACGGAAACAATGCTATCTGGAATTTCAACCCTCATACATTCACTCGAGTGTTCAAATGAGAGCACGCCACGCGCTAAGGTGGTCAAAGCTTACCGATGCGCGTAGTCAATAGTTGGGTTATAGAACGTCAATGAAATATTAATATTAGCTATTCAATAATTCCATTTTGAGCGGTAACAAAAAATAAAATGCAACAAAAAATTATTTTTGCATAGTTTCTCATCAAATTCTGATTTATACTCTTATCTTGTGTTTTTATCCCCAATAACATTGATTTTTCGAAGCTGATTGTAGCCAGAATGTTCTCTATAAAATGCTCTTACACTCTGTTCTGTTCTAATCCTTATGATTCTTGAACTAAAAATAACAAGTTTTCAATCTGACAATGCCAGTAAAATCTAGTTTTGTGCGCTGGCATACATAGAACCACACTGATAGAGTTTATAAGGGAAAGGGAAAAACACTTTTATGATCACAAAAGGAAAAATGTTCGTGTGCGAGAGAAGAAGATAGAAAGATAAAAATAAGGATGGAAGGAGAAAGAGAAATAAACAACAATTTTCAAAAGGTATGTAACCTATACAGTAGTTTTAATTTACCTACTACGAGATATCATTGAATTCATCCTGTAATTTTATGCAATCCTCTATTACTAGCAAAGTTGACTTTGAGATCCTGTTTATGAGGGAATTCGCCGGAATACAATTGATTAATTTATGGCATATATGATCGAATCATTGTTAGTTTGGAAGCTTTGCCCTCAATGTCATGTCATGAGTTTGAGGAGAAGGTATAAGTTACTAGTGACCATGTCAAGTTTGTAGCGATATTTTCAGCTCTGTGAAAATCGGTTCCCTACCGCTTCTCTGTGTCTCATGATATATGATCGGAGGTTGAAAAAAAATTTACCCGTACATTCATACGAAACGTATCCAAAACTTGGCTCAGTTGTTTCACGCCACTGAATAAATAAATCCATTCAATGGATGCTTTTAAATCCAGTTTTTCAAAATTGATGAAATTTAGCTAAAATGAATTTTATGAACTCTAAACAAGAGTTTTCTTTTTCTTCTTCTCAAATTATTCAATCTTCAAAAACGATGGGTAGAGGGAACTATATAAATATTCAAAGTCAAAGATCTTTTTATGCATGCACCATTGAAATCAACTTTCGATGACGCACATGCATAATAGTTCAATGTTATTGACCAATGTTTGCTATCAGTATAAATTATCCAATTTTTGCAAGTTGAGAAACGAATTAATATTTCATGATAACTTATGGACATCAACAGTTTTTTAATTAGTTCTAACAGTTCTTCTAAATTTTCTTAGAACTTCTTTCATAGCACGGTTCATCATATTAATCAACCTATATCGTGACGCGTCAGTTCAGCAACGGAAAAGGATGAATTACTATGGATATCATCACAGGTACAGAAAACCCTTGATGATTAGCGAACGTGTAATTTATAGATCAATAAACAACATTGCAGTTCAGTAATAATGGAAACGATTTTTGAGTTTCATCTAGTAGATTATTCTAGTTATCAAGTTCCACTAGTAATCCGCTACTATCCAGTCTGAATAAGGAAGAGTCAACTCTAATATTGTAAAACTTACAGAGTAAGAAGGTAGCTTCAACTATGCTTCTTCATCATACTCACATGTATGTATTGTGAATGATGATAGGATTGGAAGGTGTCAAGACGCCGACGTTTCAAATACAATATTGGTATCTAAGGCTATTGATAACAGCCAAAACTCTAGTTTCTCATTGTAATGAATAAATGTGATTTGGACAATCAACAGCTGCATCGATTCAGAAAGGTTTTAGTGACAGAATAAGATTCGTCAGACTTCCATGTGTTTTGATGGAGGATGTATGATGAATGGCTCACTCCACATTCGACGCAGGTCACCCTGAAAACAACAAATTGCAGAATAACAATCTTGTACAATAATTCAATCAATTATGCTATAAACAATTAGCTTTCATTCAATAAAGAACTATAGTTCCAAAATGCGCAGATTAATGGGTGATTCGGTAATGGCGAATGGGTGATTAATGGGTGAGTGGTTCGATTGTTTCACGTCAATCTTTTTATTCGGGTGGCTCGTTGGAGTAAGTGATAAAGCGCCGGTCTAATAATCAAGAGAATCCGAGTTCGAATCTCGACCGGGGCAAAAGTTTTTGATTACAGCTCAATCACATAGATACGGCCACCCCGTCTTTCGGAGGAGATGATAAGGCGTCGGTCCCGACTACCTAAAAAGTAGTCATCATCTCTCATCATCCCTCTCACTCATTACCCACGCACAAGCCTAAGAGCTTATGTGGGCATCACCCTCAGTATTACTATTATTATCATTTATAAACATTTGATTGTATTAAAAAAGGCTACCATTTATCAGGCAACAGCTCAAGTTTCTGAGCTGAAATAGCTATTAACCTAGCTCCGCAGTGCAGGCTGGATGCTTGTCTGACTCGGACTAGGCGCTGAGACAGCAAGTAATAGCAGCGTTGGTGGGAATGCGAGCGGCCGCAGTAACATCTTCCACCCAGCAACGGTCAGCGTAGTTCCGCCTAACGGACAGACGAAAGATCAATCCAGTCGGTTATTTGATCCCTCCAGCCAGGCTCAGCCAAGCAGCCGAGACAATAGAACAATGGAGTGACGGTCTTATTCGCGTTCATCAGCAGTTTTCTTTCTCACGACTATTTTTATTTTTGTGTGTCAATAATAACTCCAGTCACCAGTAAAAAGGTTCCAGAAGCGTGGTGTACTACCATATTAATGACTTTTCATGATGATTTTTAATTATTTAAAAATATTGTTGACATTCTGAGCCTTCAGGCTAAACTTGGGGTCGCTGAGAACGAATCTGCAATCAGAATTTCTCTATCACGAAAAATAACGAAAAAAACCCAGCTGTTGATCTTCTGGCAACTGTTAACAGTAATCCTGCAATGCGGCTGAAACCCTTCCAAGCCAGGCACCCATCTCAAATGACAACAACGCCAAGCTGTGAGAAACCATCCTGCACTGCGGCGCTAGGTCTAGTGCAATTAATTTTTAAAACCGGTCATTTTCAAACAAGATAGAATTCGGCCGAACGAGCCGTAGCCAAGTACTGCCATCTATCAAGTTTGGCGAAACGTTTGTAAATCAGTTTCACACATATTTTTTGCAAGACTCAAGTTATTATCACCTTTATATCATTATTGGAAATGGTACCCTACTGACATCGATGTTATCGATTAGAGCCTTTCGCAAAACATCAATCACCTGTTTTGGGATCCGTTCCCAGTTGATTATTTTTTTAATTTTTTATTTCAATCTAGTCTAAAAAGACTAATGAGCAACTTTCTCCCAATATACAATTGGTTGAATTAATTCGATTTGTAATAGCGCTCTCTGACACAGCTTTTTTCAATCAAATTGTTTCTACTTTCTGCTATCTGTATCCTACAATCAGCTTCCTTCCAAGCATCATACATCATTTGCTCAGCAGTTATTTCAAGCTGGTCTGGTTGAATGAATCTTTCTGGTGATGTATATCTCCTTCACAGACGACTCTATTTTTCTAGCGTAAGCGAATCTATTGTTCTCTTGAAAATAGTAAACAACACTACAATAAATATGTAAGTTCCTACTATTGATGAAATACTATAGAGCGAGTTTAGGTTACCGCTTCGGTGTCCAATCACTGACTGAGTTTAATAGTGAAAGAAATGAAATATAATACGTCGATTGAATTATCATGAATTCTACTGACTCTATATCAATACAGACTGACTATACGAAACAGACGGACTTTACAATATAGAATGACTTTCTACAATACAAAACTACGACAATCATTTGAATGAAATTACCCTCATAAATTAAATTTATTTTGGCTTTCTTTCTTATTCCCCTTCATAAACATTCACTATACCTACTTGAAATCCCAACTTGAGTCTAAGCACAGGCCACAGTGCCCATGTAGGCTCATTCCGTAATCTATAATACGAAACTTATAAATAATATAAATAAAGTTGGCTAGCACTAACTAGGCCTAGGAACTAGGAATTTTCCTAAGAATCGTCCTAGATGCCCTAGAAAACAAACAATGAAAAAAACTTTTAACTTGAGTTTTAGGAATAGCTGGAGAATTTCTCTAGTCTGCAATCATCAGTTGATGGACCTAGCATTTTCTCAAAAATTTGACAGAAAGTTTTAGCTTATGCCTATTTGAATTTACCTAGAACTAGCACTTGATTATTCAACTTTTAGCTTGAAATTGGAATTTTCCTAAGAATCGTCCTAGATGCCCTAGAAAACAAAACATGAAAAAAACTTTTAACTTGAGTTTTAGGAATAGCTAGAGAATTTCTCTAGTCTGCAATCATCAGTTGATGGACCTGGCATTTGCTCAAAAATGTGACAGAGAGTTTTAGCTTATGCCTATTTGAATTTACCTAGAACAAGCACTTGATTATTCAACTATATTTTATCAATAGCTGGAACTAATGACAGTTGCTAGGCACTAGATGCTAGCTTTTATTCTATTTACCCAATAGATTATCTATTATAATTTCAACAGATTATACCTTGAGATAAGCCATTGTGAGAAGCGGCAGAAGAGTGAACGGAACAAGGTAAAGTAGCGCTGGTTGAGCAGCTTTGAACACTTCTGATGAAACTGTTGCCGTCAACAGGCCCAGGAAATAGCCAATCAGCGAACAGTGGAAGTAACTGTCAAACAAACACAAGTAACTGTCAAATTATCATTTTACAAGTTCAAAATAAACGTACAAGTTTTAGAGATGATTCGAAAATTGCTGTTTCCCATGTGAAAACAGCAGATAAAAAACATATCTCACATATTCCAAGTTACGTTATGCGTAATTATACTGATTGGGCAAAGTATGGAGGATTTGGAATAGCTGTTACAGATCCAATTTTTTAACGGAGCTCAAATTATTTTTCTCCAATATGAACCTTAGATATTGCCATTTTAATAATCAGAGAGGAAAAGATTGTAGTAAAGTTGATTAGGTACGAAAAATAACAAATGTTGAATGGAATCCGTTCTTGTCCAATGTCCATACGCTTCTGTAAATAATGCGAAAAAATGTCCATACTCCTCTGAAGCGGTTCACGTGGTATCGCTCAAATTTTTGTGTTATTATCTCAATGAGGGCTTCAAGAGTACGTGTATCTTTATTTTTACATTTGCCTTTAGCTAGCCCATAAAAGGTAGCCATGAGTCACAAAGTGACAGGTCCGGTAAGGTCCGAAGATTCCACTCAACATTCCCACGCAACGTGATGAGGCGTCCGGGGAACGTCTAGCTTCATTTCCATAGTTTTTCTAGATGTATGACATGTTGCATCTATATGGGTATTAAGGTTGATATGTCATCTTCTCAATTGTGGTAGAAAAATCACGCAGTATTGCTGGATAACGATCTGAACTGACAGTGACGTTTTCTCCAAAAACTTATGAAGTTTCGCCAATAATGAAGTTTCGACTAAAAACTTCTAACCGAAAATTATTGCTAAAAAATCTGGTGTGGTACACTCACACAACTTTCCTTGCTTATTGAACTGCAAGCCTCATTATCAAACGAGAATAATTTAGGGGAATAACATAATGATGATTGGCGGCAACATATTTGCAACTACGATCAGACTACTGTATATGTGTATATTATAATTGTTTTCAGAGTACTTTTTCCTTTGTGTAAATTGTGAAATTCGATGATTTTTTTTAAAAGTTGTCAAAACAGCTGTTCTACAGATGAAATATCTTGACTATGACTGTGTTCTTTTTATAAACTGCTCTACCTACCTCATGCACGAGAAGGAGGTTACAAAGTCAATTTCTCAAGGATGGGGTGGACCCCCCATTTGTTTCTCAGGAAAAAGACTCAAGCCAGTTGATAGAGCTGATAAATAACTATACAGAGTATGAATTTGAAAAAAATCGTTAGAGCCGTTTTTGAGAAAATCGTGAAAAAAATGGTTTTTTAGTAACTGTCATTTTTCTCAAGAATATCACGGAGCTCCTGCAATTTTCCCAGAAATGAGACTCATGTCAGTTGATAGGGCTTATGAATAGCTATCCATGTTATAAATTTGAAGAAAATCATTAGAGCCGTTTTCGAGAAAACCGTGAAAAACATGGTTTTTTAGTCATTATCCGCCATTTTTCTCATGAATATTACGGAGCTCCTGAAATTTTCCCAGAAATGAGACTCATACCAGTTGATAGGGCTTATGAATAGCTATCCATAGTATAAATTTGAAGAAAATCGTTAGAACGTGAAAAACATGGTTTTTTAGTAATTATCCGCCATTTTTTCCGCCATCTTGAATTGAATTTTATTGAATTTCTGATTGTCGGATCCTCATGGTATAAGGACCTTGAGTTTTTAAATTTCAAGTCAATCGGTTAATTAGGAATGGAGTTATCGTGTTCACAGACACACACACACACACACACACACACACACACACATACATACACACACACAGACCAACATCGAAAAATCATATTTTTGGACTCAGGGGACCTTGAAACGTAAAGAAAACTTGAAATTAGGGTACCTTAATTTTTTTGGAAAGCAATAATTTCCTTACCTATGGTAGTAGGGCAAGGAAAGTAAAAATCTGAAGTGGTGCACTCACGCAACTTTCCTTGCTCATTGAACTGTAAGCCCCATTCTTAAAGGAGAATAATATTTAGGGGAATAACATAAAGACGATTGGCAACAACATATTTGAAACTACGATCAGACTATTATATATATGTATATATAATTGTTTTCAGAGTACTTTTTCCTTTGTGTAAATTGTGAAATTCGATTATATTTTTCAAAAGTCGTCAAAACAGCTGTTCTACAGATTAATATCTCGAGTATGTGTTATTTTTATGAACTGCTCTACCTACCTACCTCATGCACGAGAAGAAGGTTACAAAGTCCATTTCTCAAGGATGGGGTGGACCCCCCATTAGTTTCCAAGAAATGAGACTCATGTCAGTTGATAAGGCTTATGAATAGCTATCCATAGTATAAATTTGAAGAAAATCGTTAGAGCCGTTTTCGAGAAAACCGTGAAAAACATGGTATTTAGTCATTATCCGCAATTTTTCTCAAGAATATTACGGAGCATCTGGAGTTCTCCCAGAAATGAGACTCATGTCAGTCGATAGGGCTTATGAATAGCAGCTATCCATGGTATAAATTTGAAGAAAATCGTTACAGCCGTTTTCGATAAAACCGTGAAAAACATGCTTTTTTAGTGATTATCCGCCATTTTTCTCAAGAATATTACGGAGCTCCTGCAATTTTCCCAGAAATGAGACTCATGTCAGTTGATAGGGCTTAAGGGCAGGTCACACCGAGCTCGCGTCCGCGGCGGTAGCGAAGTCAAAAAACTCGCCTTCCATGTTATTAAGTTGTGCAGGTCACACCGAGCTCGCTACCGCGGAGGTAGTACCTCGGCGGTAGTTTCACTTCGCGAGCCAGGCGAACTTTTGAAACGTCTCCTAGTGGGAGTACCGCTAGCGGTAGTGAGCTCGGTCTGACGTGGCCAATTTAATAACATGGAAAGCGAACTCCAGAACTTCGCCATCGGTAGCGCATGCGCAGAATACAAGTTCCAGAATATAAGTTCCTCATAACTATCGGAGCTACTGTCCTCTAACCACGGTACATTACTACGAAGTGATTTTTGGTCGCTAAAATTTAGCGTCATGTCCATTGTCGAACACTTCTGCTACTAGATAGTAGACAGTCTAGAGCTAGACACTAGTACAGTACTGCACGAGACGAAGTACAGCACTCTGGTTGCCGGCCTTCCCCCACTTCTAGAGAACCAGCCTCATCAAAACAAGAACAAAACCAAACTACCGCTGGCGGACGTTTCTTGGTGTGAACTGCTTCCAGAAAAACTATCTCCGCGGGAGCGAGATCGCTACCGCTAGCAGACGTTGGTGTGACGACCGCTTTATAAATAGCTATCTAGGGTATAAATTTGAAAAAAATCGTTAGAGCCGTTTTCGAGAAAACCGTGAAAAACATGGTTTTCTAGTAATTGTCCGCCATCTTGGATTGAATTTTATTGAATTTCTTATTGTCGGGTCCTCATGGTATAAGGACCTTAAGTTTAAAATTTCAAGTCAATCGGTTAATTAGGAATGGAGTTATCGTGTTCACAGACACACACACACACACACACACACACACATACACACACACAGACCAACACCCAAAAATCATGTTTTTGGACTCAGGGGATCTTGAAACGTATAGAAAACTTAAAATTAGGGTACCTTAATTTTTTTGGAAAGCAATAATTTCCTTACCTATGGTAATAGGGCAAGGAAAGTAAAAACAGCAATAACAATCAGAGAACCCAAATCTCTAACCACCAAGGTTCTCATTACGGCAGATACGGCAAGAATGAATTTTCCTTTCACTCTCCTTTCAAACATACTATAAATTTCCGCAGTGCATAAAAATTCAAAAGAAAATTGAATTGTTCAAGAATCAGGTTTTATTAATTATAATTAATAGCAATAATAGTAATTAATATTATTCACGTGAAATTCAACCTATTCAGTAAGTATATTGTAATCTACTGTTAGAGAAACTAAACACAACAATGTTCATCAATCGTTATTACGTTATTGACATTCTATCTTGACCATGCATGACGTACAATTTATTACACAACAGTATGAAGGGATAATAATACTTGTCCTACCTAAGTCTGTTGAATTGTTTAGGAGGAGGAACGCCAGTCTCGGCGAGGTGCAGTAATTGAGACTTCTTGTATGCATCGTAGCGCAATACAAAACACAGAAGTAATCCAGGCATAACCTACAAAACGAAAAATAATATTTTGTTGATTATGTTGTAAAAGCTTGGTAAGAATTTGAGTACTCAGAGTACAGTGTACAGTATTAGTGGAAGCTGCTTTAAAATGTGTATTTCAGAAACAAACAACATGTACAATTCTACTGAAATATCCTCTTTAATCAGTAATTGTTCCATTCCGATTGAATGAGTGAATAGAAGTGGCTCATCTAGATAAACACATGTTAGCGTGTGGTGCAACTTTTAGGACGGATTTACAATAAAATAAATATAATCTTCTAAATTTTAAACATGCCAACATCGAAATACTTTGAAAACAAGTCATCAGTAAGAGTGTCAAAAAGCGTGGTACACCACCTTAATAATGAGTATCAAGACAATCTGTACATTGAAGGTGAAACTCGTGCGCATTTTATAAGTGCAGTCGTAAAGTGTAATTTGATGCTATAATTGATTATATTTAAGTTTTGAAAATTTATACTTCGATTAATTATTCTTCTGTAAATACGTTTAAATCACTACCGGAAGAAAATACTCACTTTCATCATTATATTGCATTGTGTTTTTTAGGAAAAATAACATGAATAAAATGGATAAATAACATGAACCACTCTCATAGTAGAATGAGCACATTAAATACTGTTCAGATGAAGTAAACAATTGAGATTCAATCAAAAGTAAATCACCCTCCCACTCCCCATTACCCACGCACAAACAAAAAGCTCATGTGGGCATCATCCGCAAAAATAATCTGCAAGACATTAAATAACAGAATAGAAAAATGTGACGTTTTTTTTAATATCTTGGTAGTTTCAAGGTATCTATTACTTTTTGGTGGCGTGATATGAGAGTGGATTGCAAAATGAAAGGTAAAGTATACAAATTCGTGGTGAGTCCAGTACACTAATAGGTCTGATACGATAGGAAAATAAAATCGAAGTGACTGAGTTATTGAGTGACATTTGAGATGGATGAAGCGAGACAGAACAAAAAAAAGGATGCATCAGAGGATACGTGGAGGTTGGATTCAAGAAATGAGGAGTTTTTCTATGGAGGATGTGACAGGTCGAGACCGGAAGAGGGAGGAGCAACGGACAGGGTAGTGTGGAAGGGGATATGCAATACATAATATGAAATGGAACAATGCACAAATAGAGACATATTCGAAGGGTATAACTCACGATGTCTCCCAAACCAAGCATGGAAAAGTGGCCAGCATTATGTAAACTAGGAAATACTAGTTTTCCAGGGAGAGAAAGTTTCGGTGCCTCTTTGACCACACCTCCAATATGCAATTTACGAGCCACTAGTCCGACCGGATTTTCAGCTGGTCTTGTTGCAACCTACAAAATTATCATTTATATAGATCTCATTATTGAATCCAAACCATCATCATATAATGTAAAATAAACTGAAGGCAGAATGATAATTGATCAAATGAGAATAACAGAAATGGAATAAAAAATATATATCCTTGAATTAGAAGGAAACACTGGCAAAACCATGCCACCCACTTTGTAGAGCTTCAGGGCCGGGCCACACGAAGAGTGAGCTGCGACCCTATAGGTATATCTATATCTCAGATCGCTCTCCAAGATACAGATACAAATACAAATACCTATGGGATACAAATACCTGTAAGGAACTGACAACGTTAAAATTGAATAAAAAATTCTACTCTTTAAATTTAACGTTTCTTTAATAAAACTTAATCATTACTGACTAAACATAAACAAGATAACAAACTTTTTCTGTGAAAAGTTGCCAGGCAACAAACGTTAATGATACGGTAGCCATGAAGGAGATTCCCTTCACACTCCCCCATCGTTTAAAAAAGAGCTATTGTTCCTTCGTCTCAAATTATAAGGCGAGGTTCTTGTGATGGTTTGATCCCTACCCCCGTGCACATAAGATGGGTCATACTCCTCCGACTCTGGCACTTCCTGCTCCAGGTTGATTTCCTCCTCCTGTTCATCCATAACCTCTTCAGCAACGTGACTGGAACGTAGTCTCTCCTCATCCTTGGGTTTGAGGCAAGTTGCTGAAGAGGTTGTGGATGAACAGGAGGAGGAAGACAACCTGGAGCAGGAAGTGCCAGAGTCGGAGGAGGATGACCCATCTTATGTGCCCGGGGGTAGGGATCAAACCCCTTCATGACTACCATATCATTAACGTTCGTTGCCTGGCAATCCTTCACATACCTATGGGATAGCAGATCTCTTTATTCATAAATGAAAATTATAAATCTAGGTACCCTTTTAAAATTGTTCAATCACGACATGTTTCGGCTATATAATATGTCCAATCACTTGATAATGGCATTATATAGCCGAAACATGACGTGATTGAACAATTATAAAAGGGTATTTGGATTTATAATTTATTTATATTTGAGAGTAGCACTAAAGAAAAAAAAACTCTTTATCCATATAACATACATTGTACATTGAATAGTGTCTCTGTGTGGCCGGACCCTCAACAAACGATACCAAGATCCCATATTGATCAAAATTGGAGTTTGCCAGTTGAAAACTCAGCCGAAGAGATAAAAAATATACAAATATTGAATTAAAACATAGGATCAAGGAGTAAGTGATAGAATTATATTGCTTCAAGAATAATTGTTCAAAAATTTAAAAATAATAATAGACGTGGCTGTGCTGGATGAAATGAAGGCAGAAAAAGATTGACATTTCAAATCTATTGAATGTTAAGATAACACACAACTTTGTGTGTGTACAAGGATTTATTTATTTATTCAGTCATGTACAATTATTACACTTATGTGAGAAGGCATATGCCCAAAACTGTCCCTTCTCAAATTTTCACTACAGTCTAAATTAAATTGTAGGTTAAGCTACTATCACTTATTGAAATAATAATTTACACTCCAAAAAACTAACAAATCATCAATCAAAAATAGATATAATAAATAACTAAAGCTCACATAATTAGAAACAATAATTAGGTTTACAACAATTCTGATATATGATTGAATTACAAACAGTAAAATGATTTGAAAACCAACAAGAAACTTTTACCAAGCAAATCCTAGGATACCATGAGATCAGTTACACCAATGAAAGCTCAGGTAAAGAGGATTACAAATTCAAGTTACACTCCAAAAAACTAACAAATCATCAATCAAAAATAGATATAATAAATAACTAAAGCTCACATAATTAGAAACAATAATTAGGTTTACAACAATTCTGATATATGATTGAATTACAAACAGTAAAATGATTTGAAAACCAACAAGAAACTTTTACCAAGCAAATCCTAGGATACCATGAGATCAGTTACACCAATGAAAGCTCAGGTAAAGAGGATTACAAATTCAAGTTTTGAAAGTTAATTGTCATTTTCACACGATACTATATTGTAGTAGTACACCAGAGGCTTGTTTATAAAAAAATATCATTGTATAAAGTTCAAGAAGTTGAGGAGTTATGATTTGTCTCAATTGACCTATTATAAAAGCTAATGAAAAAAAATGGTATGGCTAGTTGATTATTATTTTAATGTACATACCTTCACCATGACATTCGTGTTGAATATGTATGATGAGAAAAATACCCAAAACACATCATATACCAGCAGACCTGTTAAAAGTAGCGTTGAAACTTTCAAACTTGGCAAACGAACAAAAGCAATAAAGGCCACACATAGACCCATTCCCATTGCTGCAACAAACCAAAAACATTGATTAAAATCTGAGCTTCAAGCCTCATTGAATGCCATAAGACCCACAATCACTCTACCACACACATCAACTTTCATTAAAAAGCAATAACAAATAAAAACTTATGTTCTAGTGAAACATTTCAAGCCGTAGATTGAATAACAGAAGCCCAAAAGCCCAACAGATAATGTGAATAGCAATAACGTGATTGTAATTTATTCTTCATTAATTTTGAAAGATTCAACAGACATTTTCCAAAAACAAGAATTCCCAATTTCAATAAAAATGGCCCAGGTTATGTTATGTTTATAAGAGACAGCGAGGTATAGCATGATACTTTAACCACAAACCAAGTTCGGTTGAGTGTCATGTTAAGGTGCGTACAGACGAACGTCACTCCAGCAGAGCGATTGATGATCGACCGGGGAGCAAGAGTGATTCGACCGGGGAACGCGAGAAGATCTAATATCTTCCGTAACGTTCATTATGAGTGCGACTGCAGAGCGGGGGCGGAGCGACTGCGGTACGATGGAGGAACGAGGGCGGTACGAGGGCGGAGCGTGATCGGTGCGGGTTGGAAGCGCGTATATGTGTACGCAGCTTTATATATCGCTGCTTCTACTAATTTACAGATAACTTAAAAACAAAATGACCACAAAGTATAATTTTGAATTTCTAATTCGGTAAGATATAAATCCTTGAGATTTAGAGGATAGATTCTTTATGGTATTGTTGATCTAGTAAAACATAAAATTTTCTGAAAATATCAATCTTTGAAAAAGTTATTCAATTTACTCAACTGAAAGTTTTTGTTTGGTTATTTTTAGTAAATTAAATAACTATCTTGAAAATTGATATTTTCAGAAAATTTTTGTTTTACTAGATCAAAAATACCATGAAGAATTAATCCTCTAAATCTCATGGATTTATCTCTTACTGAATTTGAAATGTTCTGTCCCAAAAATGTAAACTTCAGGCGCTCATATCTCAAAAAGTAATGATCGAAAAAAAAGGTTTTCCTGAGAAAACTTTTTCATTTTGATAGCTTGATGATATACAAATCGAAAAACTTTGAAAACTATCACGAGTAGAAAGTTTATTTTTAGCCTTTGCACAGCCTTAATATAGGTATCAAACACAATACCAGAATAATAATATAACAATTTCTGAAGACACTCTGATGAAAATACTCTCACACTTTTTCATATCAATATATTCAAGCACCTAACAATTTGTTCATAAGGAAATATTTAAAATAATCCATTGAAATAAACTCACAATTAGAAAACCCGAACATATAATATGACAATTTCTGAAGACACTCTGATGAAAATATATGAATAATAATTATAGAAATAATATGAATAATTACCACAATATCAACTTCTCAACTACACATAAAAGAAGAAAAAAAGAATAATTATAGTATGAAAATTTCACACTTCTTCATATCAATATAAATTCAAGCTCCTAAAAATTTGTTCATAAGGAAAGACTTAAAAAAATCCATTGAAATAAACTTACAATTAGAAAACCCGAACATATAATATGAAACCAAAAGCCCAAAATAAGAGTTTTCATTGAAGTCATACCGCTTTTCCAGGCGACCTTTGCAAGATTTTTTCAAATACCAGAAAAACATTATGATAGTCTCCATGTTATAGTTTTCACCGTTATGGTAAGATCCTGCAGATTATATGAATTTCTGTAAAAGGATAATAAGACGATGAATTGCAGTTTTCACCGTATGATCCTAAAAATTGCAAACTTTACTCACGGCCGGGAGCGAGAATTACCATCAGTCTTACATCCGATCAGAAATAGTAATCTTTTAAGAGAATGAAGATGCAATTTTGATTGAGTGTGGAACCAATATAGTTAAATCAATATGGTATATGTAAGTTGCACCAGTGAAAACTGTTAAGCACTACATAATAAGAATAAAAGGCTCTTTTTACAAATATTAATACTATAGGCCTATCCTCAAAGTGAAAGTGAAAGTAATAGTGAAGTAATTATGAGTTAAATAATTTCAATAGCATACATTTATTCATATTTAATTTACTTAAAGATAAGAAAATTAAAGCCTATTTTCAAGATATCTCAACCATGTAGTTCAAGCCCCATATTTTGTTATAGATTGAATAGAAGAAAATTATCTTCAATGAGGTTTCTGGGACCTCAAGACCCCTCATTTTTTCTTTTTTCCATTTTATAGACCCATTATTCCTAGATTCAATACTCAATTGAATTGCAATAATTTAGGATGCTTAAAATTTGCATGTCATAATATTACAATCAGAATTGAATTACAATAATTAATGGACAAAGCAGACTAATAACTAATTACTAAGCAGATATGAAACAATATTTATAAAATTGGTTTTATATGATTGAGAATCAATATAATTATATTCTGTGAGCCCTAAAAACAATAAGGCTCTATTTAGGTTGTGCATTCAATATTTTTTTTCAAAAAAATTCTTTTTTCTTTTACCAATCTATTGGATAGGTTCTTAGGACATAATCTATGCAATTGAAATATTTTTATCAGCTTCTGTTATCTAACAATAGGGCTTCTAAAGTCACTTTTTTGAGGCAGATGGTACACATACCCTTCAAAAACTGCTGGTCAGAAAAGTTTGAGAAAAATATGCAAGTCTCCTCTTCAATGCAGCAAAAATTACGTCAACTTTGTTTTTGAAAATATTTAATTTTTATGCATTTTAAACTCTTTTTTCTCATTCAATGCTCGTTCTATAGACTTCAAATTCATAGCAACTTGTAGCGCTGTTCTTGATGAATAAAGTTGATGCTTAAACTTCTTTTATAGACACAAAAATAGCCGCTGGTATGTGTACCTTTGAAGCACGGTTTTACGCTTGCTATGCTCGGGCAGCAAGTGAATAGTACAGCTGGAGCGATCTAGCGGAATTAGTTTGTCCCTAGAACTAAGCGCTCGACGTTAATCATACTTATCAATAAACTGCAATCTGAAAATATGAAAATGAGGAATGATAAATATAATATAGATAGAATAATGATTAATGAATTACCATCCATCAACAGCCAATGTCCAGTCAATACCCAAATGCAGACTATGAAGAGAGCGAGAGAAAACGAGAACAGCTCAGCTCCAGTGAAACGTCCACACATTCCAAATGATATTCTGTTGAAAAAATATATTTCAATACGACGGAAAAATAGATGAGCTAAAATAAAAACGAAGCTAAAATAAATAAATGCTGATAGAATATGTTAAGATTCTACTGTACACCTCTGAAATTTCGTATTTTAGTTCCGCCACTTCCCACTATGACAGATTCAGCGCTGGAGAGAGTTCGTTTGGAGGAGTAAAGACATATTGGAAGTCTAGAAGTGTCTCCCCCACCAATTGACCATTGCTACAAGTGAGCAACAAAAAGGAGGGAGAAAGAAATGACAAAAACCTCTGTCTCCATTCATGATTTCTGGTTCTGGAACAATGAGTCACGTTCCAACCAAGACACGACAAAGTATATTTGGCTACTACGTTATTGAATGCTAGAAAAGGGACAAAGCTATTCTCATGAGTGCTGCTCGTATCTTGAAATGCAACATTCCAACCTATTTCACACCAATTTGAACAAAATCATTGCTAGATTCTCTATATATCAGTAGGCCTATAACTGTTATACAGTATGTATAAATTACTTTACTTTAGTTGGCTCTACAGTCCTGGGTGGACCTTGGCCTCCTCAACACAATGCCTCCAATCGTCTCTTCTCTGGGATCTTTGCCGCCAGTTGTTGGATACGCCCAGCACACGCAGATCACCTATCACATCATTTATCCATCTCGTTCTCGGTCTTCCTCTCTTTCTCATCCCCATCATTCGTCCATCCAGCAGTCTAAGTTGGGTCCTTTCCATATTCATTCTCACCACATGTCCAAGCCATTCCATCCTTCTTGCCTTAATAAATCTTACAATATTTCCTTCCCCTATAGCCTCATCGATTTCGCTGTATGTATAAATCTGTTATACAAAAATAATTATTTATATTGATGACTCTTGGCCTTGTAAATGAGCGAGTAACGAAAAATCTTTCATAACAGGCATTTGTAAATTTAAAAATAAGCTAAGTTCTTGTCAGGTTCTGAATTGAAAAAAAAACAAATTCAAATTCAAATAAAATTTATTTCCGTAAAATAATACATTGAAAAAATTATTAGTTTTGTAATCTACAATCAATTGTACAATTCAAGTCAAATCTAAATCGAATTTTTAGCATTATAGCAATATACATAGGCTACAGTTTACAATAAATCAAACTTGCATTAACAATAAATCAATATACAAATAAAATGAAATAATTGGAAATAACCCATAGGTTACAGAACCTGTTTGGGAAGAATGAAATTGTTCTTTTGAACAAGATGATTACAGTATGGAAAAGATTAGAACAAAAAAGATTATAGTAATGGATAAATAAATAAAATTGAAAATATATAAATAAAATAAATAGAAAAAGAATAAAAATAACAGTTAAACATTTTCTTGGAACATTAAAGCCTCTAGAAGTGCTGCATTCACCAGCTATTTTTTATCAATTTAGACGGATTTGTTGGAAAAATTGTGTAGCTTCAAGTAAACATGCTAGATAATGTAAATTAGTTTTATAGAATAGGATTAATTATTAATTTACATTGATAAACTACAATAAGTCAGAAGATAATTGAATTATATCCTAAAGGTAGTCAGCCCAGGAATTCAATATCACATAATATACACTATACTGTTACTAGAACTACTATTACACTAGAAACTGAAGCTACTATTATACCCTACAACTTCAAATTTATCATATCAGAAGAAAACTTTTCTCCGTGAGTGTTCTCAAACACAAAATGTGTGCGAGAAGTACAAACTCATTACTTGTTTTAAAATGGAAAAATTAATCTAAAAAAGTATTATTAATAATAAAAAAATAATATAAAAGAAGTAATTGAAAATATATTTCTATATATACATTGATAAACTACAATAAGTCAGAAGATAATTGAATTATATCCTAAAGGTAGTCAGCCCAGGAATTCAATATCACATAAATATACACTATACTGTTACTAGAACTACTATTACACTAGAAACTGAAGCTACTATTATACCTACAACTTCAAATTTATCAATATCAGAAGAAAACTTTTCTTTGTGAGTTTTCTCAAACACAAAATGAGTGCGAGAAGTACAAACTCATTACTTGTTTTAAAATGGAAAAATTAATCTAAAAAAGTATTATTAATAATAAAAAAATAATATAAAAGAAGTAATTGAAAATATATTTCTATGTATTTTAAATATATATTTCAGCGGAAGTTGAGACAGATAAGACGATAAAATATTTTGATGGTCTTCAAACAATATTACGTGAATTTTGAGAAATAATAAGCCTTACTTCTTCTTGTTCTCCTTCTTCTTGTTCTCCTTCTTCACCTTCTCCTCCTTCTTTTCAATCTTTTTCTCATTCCTCCTTCACCTTCTCCTCCTTCTTTTCCCCTTATTCTTCTTCTCCCTCTTTTCCATCCACTTCTCCTCACTCTTTCCGTTCTAAATCTTCTCATTCTCCTCCTCGCTCTCACTCGTTTCTTTCTCTTTTTCTCTCTGCACAAATGCCCTTACCGGTGCAATGAACAATGAAAAATGACTTTGTTAAAAATGAAAATATTGAAATTTTGCAAAATTGAAGACACAAATATAGAATTGAACACAAACCATAACTACTACTATAAAAGGAGAAAAGGAAGAATAGTTATGTTTGTATAATTGATTGTGTTTGAGGAGATGTTGTGGTATTTCTCCATAATGGAAAATAAAAACAAATATTGTCACATACCACTTATTTATTATTAAAACTTACATTAAAGTAATGTAAGCCTAGGTCATTATGAAACCTAGGTACATTACTTTAATGTAAGTTTACTTAATAAAGTATTACTTTAATAATACTTCAATGTAAGTTTTAATAATAAATAAGTGGTATGTGACAATATTTGTTTTTATTTTCCATTATGGAGAAATACCACAACATCTCCTCAAACACAATCCAGTTATGTTTGTGTCATCATTATTTCTTCTTACGTGCTTCTTGCGCCTCAATAATCCAATCTGGATTTCGAATTGGCATTGAACGCGTGTGTCGAGGATCAACAAGTTCCGGCAATACACAGTCCATATACAATTTTTTCACTTGTTCAAGAATCTTCGAACTCCAGAACTGCTCATCTTTGTATACAGTAACAACTTCTGTCCCCTTTGGCGACCATATACAAAATAAGCAGTACTGACGTTTCGTAATGTGGAGTTGTCCCTGTATTTGATAGTAGTAGTTATGGTTTGTGTTCAATTCGATATTTGTATCTTCAATTTTGCAAAATTTCAATATTTTCAACTTTGCTGCTTCCCTTGGGAGTAGGTCCTTTATTGTCTGAGGGCATTTGACCTCCACAATACCATGCCCATCTTCTAATAATCCATCCGGCGATGCTGCCAGAAATGGAAAATCGGCATCAATGAATAGCCCACATTTCAAAATTTTTTGTCCAGCTATCTCACTAACTTTTTTAGAGCAGCCTCCTCGTTCATCCTCCCATACTCCATTGCTGAACAATTTTAAGCGGTTTCGCGCTAAGTTTCAATCTGCGTCCACTTTTGTGTCTAAAGCGTCGGCGACTTTGATGAGGCTTCGGCGTTTCGTCCATTTTTTATGATAAATAATTTGGTCGCATGCACTTCAACATTTTTATAACATTTCACGTAATTCGAAGTCAATAGGAATAGAATAGAAAAAGTATTATTCACTAACAAGGATTGTCTAGAATAAACAAGGCAAAACGTTTCTATAAATGAAAACCATAGTAACTTATCACAAATGACTGGATGAACTGTCACTGTCACGTTTCAACGAACTAATAAGTCACACATGGCATGGATACGGCAAAAGCTAGCTGGAATTGAGAGACAGAGAGAGTGTGACTTCTCATCTATTCCCCTCCCATTCCCACTCTTTCTTGTGGTCATTCATTCAATTCATTCATTGATACACTGCTGGGCAGTCTTAGTATGTAAGTAGTAGGTGGTGGGGGTTACGTTTCAACAGTAGAGCTCTCTGGAGAATAACCCTCGAACTAGGTTGGCAATGTAACGGTTCATTTTTGGTTCAAATTTGCAATTTAACGACTCAGTTTATTGCAAAACTATTAGGAATTTGAACAAAATTCAAACGGATTTAGATTTGTGTTGTTATTCTAAAGGTCACTGTATTTTCAAATTCGTTTCTCGATGCTTCTTTTCCAAAATAGCAAATTCATGTTTAAATAGCTAAAATAAGAAAAACTTGAAGAAATAATGAATTGTGAAAAGCGTATGCTCTCTGTAAAGCATATAGTTGAGTCCTACGAACTTTCAAGGAAATAGTTCAACCCATTCTTGAGGTATGAGTGTAAACAATCATACCTACTGGCATTTTAGTGAAGTAATCTACCTTATATTGTTTCACAGCGTGGAAGAATAGCTCATTTCAAGTTTATGCCAGGAAGTCTCTGAGATCAAAACATATCTATAAGCGATTATTTTTAGTTAAGGGATGTTAGATACATGAATATATTCTCTCAAGTTTTAAAATATTATTAAATTGATCTACTCACTTTGTACCATCTGAGCACGGCCTGATAACGTACTGGCACATTGGAAGTAGTAAAAATGCCAATGCTACAGTTGCAATAACTGAAAGAGAGGAATGTATCATATAAATAATAACAGAGTTGTAAAATTTAAATTCATACAATTGAATAAAAAAGAGATGGTATTTAAAATATAAATACATAAAAGTATTTTGGCGTGCGATAAGTTACCTCACTTGAAAATGTATAATATTATTCTATAGAATTGGTTATAAGATACAAAGTTTTTCTACTATCAAGTACAACTGAAACAACTGGATATCCCATCGAAGCCTATATCGAGTTTAATATCATTAATAAAAATGGAAAGTCTCTATTATCCATTAAAATCAATATTTTTATGGGTTTCGTGGCTGCACTGAGCCTAGTAGAAAAAACATATATTGAACATGGGAATTGCTAAAATAAAATACTACCTAGCTCAACACTAGTGAAGTCCTAATAAAACTACTGAAATATGTAATATTAAGGGTGATAAGAAGGTGGTCCTACTTATGAAAATGGAATTTGGAAAGTAAGAAGGAACTGTGATATTAATGACTTCTTGCATTGTAAGATTCATCAAATCAGTCAGAATACGGTGGATTGGGCACTTGTCTAGAAAACATGTGGACAGAATATCCAAACGTTTGTTGCGAGAAAAAAATTTTCAACTGACGCAGGAAGGGCAGACCTAGGAATAATGACGTAGAAAGAGATTTGTGGATCATAGGGGTGAGTAATTGGAAGACGCAGGTAGAGGATTGCATTGTATCGTTCCAATTTTAGTATATGTATACAGCCGAATTAAGTACAAAGTATGGAGAGTATACAAGTACAAGTAAAAGTATACAAGTACAATTATGGAGAGGTCTTGTAAAGGAGGCCAAGGGTCACATCGGCCTGTAGCGCCTAGGAGTAGGTAAGTTTCATAATTATGTGTGATCATATATTTTTGTAATTGTGAAATTATATTTATTTTTGGGCAATATACAGTAATCTTGAAAAATAATTAAGCTAGGTGCTGGGATAACTTACTGGCAGTGCAGATTGCGAACAGCATTTGCATTGAGTCAAAGAAGAAAAACATGACGAGCAACGAGATCGACGCCCCCAATGGTAGACAAAGAGCTTGCATAGTATCCAGTGTTTGAACATCTGCAAACATATCATAATGTCAAATTCAATATTGAATTATTTATATCCAAGTAAACAACATTACAACAGTATAAGAGCACATGATCAATGAAAAGTATTTCCTCGAATTCAATTGTCAATCCATGCGCAGAGAAAGAGTTCATAATCCAGGGGACAAAGCATACTGTTATTAACGTATATAGATCATTCTAAATAATATTTTATATAATAAAACTTATGATACGCCACGGCAGTCAGCTCATCACCAGACCCAGGCAGCGAAATAAATAGTCCTGCACTGACCCATGGTCAGCACCCAAGCAAGCTATGAGGCTTCCTCAGCCTCTGCTAGACCTTAAAAATGTGCGGGGACCATCTCATTTTGCTGTCTATTATGACCCCAAGTAACTATACCGATCTAGACGCCTCATCAATAATTTATTTTGCTTCACTATCAAATTTTTATATGCAAGACAGTTACACATAAATAGTTTTTCTTATTTTACTCTCTGTTGAAAAGTGAGTCTGGAACTATACCTAACTAGAACATCGACAACAGAACGTTTTTATGAATTTGCAGAGAAAAGTTGAAGTAACTGTAAGTCAGATTGTAGGCCAGGCATAATAACTTCAATCCACATATCTGACCATTTACATAGCAAATAATTCCATATTCATTATTACAGCTCATTACATTAGATTGTGATTTTAGATTAGCGGTTTTTATAGAACCGACAAAAAATACATATTTATATTGGGTGAGCAGGAAAAATCGATTTTATCATACAAAAGAGGAAACTTTTAAAAAAGAAACTAATATCTGTAGAAGAAACATGACATTTCTGTAAATAGTGGGGTTTTTATATTAATTTATTCATTGGATAAAGGACTACAATATCGCAATGAAGAAACAGGCATTAGCCAAAACTTCTTCTGTTCCTAAATTTTGTCCAATTAAATGTTCAAAGTACGGTTAAGTTCACATCACAACAATTTTCACTTCAAGAATAAATCATTGGAATACACTAATTATATAATACTGATTTTGAATCTCGATAGATTGGTAGAAAAGCCAAATAATGAATTATAAACACAAACTCTTGAAATATTGGTAACCTTGAAAAATTTCGAGCCTTGAATGCAAACATCATCAATACGCACCACACGATTATTCGTTAAATATTCGTTGTGTGGCTATCGCAAGATAGCATCACTATTTATGCACCGTGTCCCACGAAGAGGTTTACACGTTCAATTTTATACTACGTGCTCATTCATGCACCAAACTTTTTAAATTCTACACAGTACAAAGTTTACAAAGTTGGTTCTAAATTTTGCGTTAGAACCACAACGTAGTAAACAAATCATATAAACTCATGAAAGTAGTTTTTATAGGAAGCGAATTGGTAAAATTTTCAATATGCCGCCGCCATATTGTTTCTACGAAGGTTAGGAAGCTGAAATTTTCCCAGAATATTTTTAGAACCTACTTTGTAAACTGTAAAATTTTAAATAATTCGGTGCATGAATAGGCACGTAATATAAAATTAAACGTGTAAACCTCTTCGTGGGACACGGTGCATATAAAAATATATGAAAAGTCATTCAATGAGTACTGGTAACAACAGGTCTGCAGTATTATTTTGTGTACGATAATGCAAGCTTGTGGTTTTTCCAAGAGGAACGAGCGTTCCTTCATGTATTTTACCGGTATTCAACGTTTCCAAATTTTTTCACGTGGGGTTATCTTAAAGGTTTTAAATTTACAACAATAACTAATTTAAAACCCCTACTTTTTACAAACATATTTATGTTTAATGTGCGCAACATAGTAAACTGCAGATTCATCACCTCGGTTGAAATTATACAAAACGTTTTTGCATTGTACATGGTAATTTTGATCAGTTTGTTTTAGAAGGCAATATTTTCAACTGGGTGCAAATAAGTGCAATCAAGTAAAATTGTGGTAGGTGGACTATAAATTGATTTTGTATGAGAAGGTACTTGAATAATAACTGATAAGCAGTATTAAGCAGTACAGTAATTTTGTCAGTACAGTAAGTAACATTGAAATTATTTTAACTACGCGGTAGGTACATGTAATTTTTATTAAACCTTATTCATACAATACATATCAATCAAGAAGAATAAATCTTCAACATTAAAATCATTGGAAATAAGACAATAATCTAACCACCCAAAAGTCCTTTGGCCCTCTCCTTTTCTCTTTCTTTTTCTCTTTCTCTTGCTTCTTGTTCCATATTGAGTGATCTGAAACAAAAAGAAAAACATTACTCAACACATATAAATTAGAACAGTGCTGTTATTCCATCTAAAGTGCGTTTGCTTTAGTTACAGAATTGGTTTTATTAAGTATCCGCCTTACATTCCACGAATACTCAATAATTGTAAAATTAGCTTCCCCCCAATTGATGGATTAGTTCTCATGATCCAACCATTTATAAATATTTGAACGTGCTTAATAGATATACAGGACTGGGCAATGAAGTATGGATGATCTGAAATAGCAGTTACACACTCATTTTCAAACGAAACTAAATCTTTCGTAGTTGAGTGAATCCTTAATAATTTTGCTATTTTCATCATTAGTGAGAGAAATATTCTAACACTGATTACGTACCAGCAAGAACATCTGTAAAATGGCTACGGTTTTGTCCACACACTCCTGTAGACGTTGTGAAAAGTTGTCCATACTCCTCTGAAGCGTTGGAATCGTTAATATTTGTTTTTTGTTATTACTCAGGTCTTCATGTTTACGTGTTTGTTGATTAAATCACGTGCTTTTAGATACACCTTGAAAAATAGTTATAAGATGGTCCGGTGACCGAGGATCTCCACGCAACCAAATGATGTGTTCAGGGAAGGTCTGCCTTAGAAATGCCTTAGCTTCTCTCGATGTATGGCATGTTGGAACATTATTGTGTTCCATATGTCGTCTTCTCAATTGTGGCAAAAAAGTCACGCAGCATTGTCAGATAACGATCTGAATTGATAACGCTGGTTTCTCCATAAAAGTGATGATCAATAATGAGTTTTTCTAATGCACACTAAACAGTTTTTATACGTCATTTCTACAAAAACAGCAATAACAAACAGGAAATCCAAATCTTTATCCACCAACGTTCTTTCCATGGCAGATGAGACAAGGTTATCTCTTGCACGGCACTCTGACATCAACATCTCACAACGTCTAATCTAAAGGATTGTTTGAGAGAAAAAAACAGACACCATTTTACAGGTCAAAGTAATATAGGTTTTACATTTTACTTGATCATTTTTTTCAATGTTACAATTTTTCCTACCTGGTATCTAATTATTAGAATGGCAACGTTTTAGCTATGCACTAGAAAAAAAATTGAATTAAGTTATAAAATAATAAGAGTGTTACTTCATTTCCCAGCACCTGTATAATCCAAAATAATCGGGTATTGTATTGGGAAACTAATAGAAAAAGTCAACGAATGATGGAAAGTGGAAGAAAAATGTTCAAGATCGGCACTTTGGTGGAAGTTGGTCCGTCGAGGTCTGCAATACTGATGCTCAACAAATTTAAAACTAATCAGATAAATATCTGGATATTTCTATCAAATTAAGATTTCTCCATTATATGACTTCTATCACAAGTTACATCTCAACTCTCCTTGAAATATCCAAATAATCCAATCCTATCAGTCATTGAAGTACAATCTAGAATATTATAAAGGAAATAAGTATTGACTTATACATGTACGGGATAGGAAATACAAGAATGACGCATCACCACGTCTGAACTGATTAACTTGAACTTTTGTTATTAACAAAACTTTCAACTTGAGGATAATTATAGGCCCATTTTCATTCATATTAATCAATAATTTTGAATTTTTAAAATTTGTGGTTCATAGTTTACGCAACAATAAAAACCAAACCAAACATAGCTTTTTCCAAATGATTCAGTGGCGTATTAGTAGCACGCGCAATTCATGAATGAGAGTTTGTAGGTTCGAGACCAATCAAACTCTTTTTTTCAGCTGAAAATGTTCAACTCTGATGAAGAATATTCACGTAGCCTAACTTTGACGAAACAATGGAAAATTATTCTATTGTTTTATGTTTCTTAGACATAAAGAGATTACATTTTACAAAGCACGGGGTACCAGCTAGTTTACAATAAAATTTGAAGGAATATGTCCTATGTTGAATTGTAGGTTTGACTATACAGACATTTTTAACGAAAGACAACATTCATTGCATCAGTATTGTGGTTTGCCAACTTTAGTCACTTAGGGAAGATTCTGCATAAAATTCAGGTATTAGGACCAGTTTTATCCGAAATATATTTTTGTAATCCAAGCTACAAAACTTTAATCAATTCCTCGAACTTTTACCAACCATTATTTCCCTGAAATTCTTGGTGCGAATAGAACGTGTGGGTCGCGGTGTAAGTTTCGGTTTCAATCGAAACCAATAATCAGCTGTCAATAATAACAACATTTGAATGTCACCGTGCTGAACCGCAAACGGTACTGTTCACTCCCATGTGTTTGTGTTATATGAGCGCAAGTGCGACCTTCACTGATAGCTAAACATCCACCTGAACTTTCTGTTTGTAAGAACTTCCATCTGTTAAGGATTGATATTTTTCATTTAGTTAATCAAATCCAACATGCCCCAGAAATAAACTACAAACGACAATGTAATAAGCTATTATAATTATATAGATAATAAAAAATTTACCTGAAGCTCCCATACACAATCAGAAGTATTGATATCAGAAATGTTGATACTCTTGAGGAATCCATAATGGAATAAGCCCTGCAACGAAATAAGAGAATAAAGTTGAACATTGAGATAAATTGCAGAATACAATAATTGTATTAAATAAATTGTAGAATAAGATCCGAATCAAAACAATGCAATTGTCTGTCATTAGCGTATGACATAATTCTCAACAAATAATATATTAATTGAAAGAAAAAGGCTCGGTTGCACAAACGCCAGTTAAATTTTAATCGTGATTGATTCCACGAGAACCAATCAGAGAAGCCCTCTTTCCAAAAAAAGCCTTTTCTGATTGGTTCTCGTGAAATTAATCACGTTTAAAATTAAAACGCCTTTTGTGCAACCGGCACTAAGACTTTGATTCTGTCAGAGAATAGAATAGAGAGTAGAATAGAATTATAGTACCCTTTAGAGTTATTAATAAAATATTAAAAAACAAGAATACAAATTGTAACTAGACTACTAGTTTCGGTGATCACACCATCGTCAGGTTAACCGAATCTAGTAGTTACGTTACAATTTGTATTCTTGTGTTTTAATATTTTATTAATAATTTCAAAGGGTGCTATAATTCTATTTTATAAATACAAGGAAGTAGCCCTGAATTCATACATTTCAAATTACAGAACCAGGTTTCATGGAAACACCTGCCACATCTTCAGCTGACCATTCTGATGTTGATTGTTATCTGACCAGTTGAATCAGAAACCTGATTCTCTAATTTAAATATTAATCTTGAACAAATATAGTGGTACTGACTATATCAACGTCTTATTCTTCCAATTATGGAGAAATACCAATACATCTCTCACCATACAACCAAATTAATTAGGCCTATATATTAATTCATTAAAAACTATAGACAGCCAATGTGAGAGCTGAACTGTATTAAATTACTGTACATGTGGTTTGCACAAAAAATAAGGTTAGCGGCCCAACATGTAGGGCACCTATTTTGAATTTGAATTTTGATACGATATCGTTGATTGGGCCAAGAATTATAATAATTTAAAATGTAAATGAATGGCAAAACCATTTCCTGCCTATTAAAGATAAAATAATAAACTCTTAAAGTTGAAGTTTTGTTGCTACCTTTTTTGGATGTATTTGTTATTAGATACACCTTCACCACCCTCTAGGTAATCTAATAATTGCGATGCATTGCTGCAACGCGGAATAGTTTCAGTCAGGTATGGGTCGGGGTTAGTAGCCGTACTGATCGGTAGGGACACCGGCCCTCTTATCCTGATTCTGTACCCGTTGCTTTTGACGCGAGATATTCAATTATGGAGAAATACCAAGGCATCTCTCAGGTGGTACAGGAGGTGCGTTCCTGGGCGCTACTGTCGGCCGAGTAGGCCCTGGGGCTTCAGGATGGGTGACGGATGAGATTGGGAAAACTCCAAAACTCCACACAGGAAAATGGATACGGATATCAAATCCCTACAACAATGATTATGATTTGTTAGGTAGTACGCAATCTGGAACTGCGTGTTGACGGCGAGCAGGCAGGACCTGCAAGCCCGGAAAGAGGTTTTCCAGAAAAGTATGAGGTAAAAGGTATGATGAAAACTGTACAGGGATTTAATAGGTTTATTAAATCCCTTCAATAAATTGGGATTTGTTAGGAAGTTTGAATATATTCATAATAATTATTATAAAATCTGTTACATGCTAAGTAGTGACGAATTAGATATTATATTTTTAATAAATTAAGGTTAGAAAATGGAGTAGCATGGAACTGAAGTAGTGACAATGATCAAAAAAGTCGTAAGGTCGAAAGACTGGAGTATCCTCGACTGGAGTCGTACGATTTCAGTCAAGGTAGTGTGAGTTGAGCCTTAATAGGATTATTAATCTCTACAATAAACGATGGTTTGTAGGGTAGCACACAGTCTGGCAACTGTGTCTTGTCGACTAGCAAGCTGTATCTGCTGGCCCGGTACAAGGTGTTCAAGGGCCAGGTGTATAGAGTATGATGAGGTGTATAGGGTATAGAGGTTTAGGGTATAGGGTGTGTGATTTCTGAAACGCGAATCTAAAACTGCGTGAGGATAATTAGCGAATCTGAGACTGGTAATGAGGTTTTCCACGACAATCTGAACAACTGTGTGACGGATATTAACAGCTAATCTGTGACTGATGTTACGGGTGTTTATAACTCTCTCACACGCCAATTGCACTCTTAATTCAATAGGTGATCCTATAATAAGACCATTGACCTATTAGACAATTCTCGTACCATCACAAATTCACTTTGTGACATTGTATTGGCGAGAAATAAGTAAATAAAATATTTATTATAATAAATGAATAAATTAAAATTAATAAATAAATTATTCAACCGAACAGCAAGGACTCAAGTGCTAAATGGAGTATTGAATAAGGCTCAAGACGACAACATATCATAGTATCCTAGTAATTTTGTTACCATTGTTAATCTAATGTCATAGTTATATAATGACAAAGCCAAAATTCAAATTGTACCAACATTTGAACGATTGACGTTCTAGCCACACCACCGAATACCAAAAGGCGATGTTTCAAATCGAATGTTTCACCTCGATTTAAGACGTCAATGGGCCTTACGACTGTTATACTTCAGCCGGGGCCGACTGTTTTACCTGCCCATCCGATTATACATGAGAATGACCTGATCAAAAACTTTTAGCTATGAGCGGGTTTGAACCGGGATCTCTAGGCTGATACGCAAGCACTCTATCCACTAGGCCACGGATCACTCTGATGATATATGGATTGAATGATGAATATATGATAATAAATGAAATAGAGGATCTATTTAAATTTTGAAACAAAATAGTGGGCCAAGGGAGTAAGTTATAATAATGTAAAATATAGATGAAAAATTGTGTATCATTGGAGCAATAAATGGATAAAAGTCAATGTTTAGTCCTTGAAAATTCTGATTCTCATTTACCGGTGCCAGAACATCAAAGAACAAGAGCTTCACAGACATTGCACTCCCAAGACAAAGGACAGACATAAAAAAGACCTAGCCCAGAACCAAACAAACCAGTAAAACATCGACGAGGACTAACTATTCTATGGTGCTATTATTTAGTCTAGAGTGCTCCAAAGTGTTTTTGAGTATTCAAGAGTGTTCGGTTTGAGTGCGGTCGATTGCCACGTGTCAAATTACATTTACAAGTATAGTGAAGGAAAACATTTGTACTGGAACAAAGCTTTATATTTTTATCGGGCATTGAAATAAGACTACATGTTCAATATATCATGTGAGATAATCTTTCATCGAGATATGGCTTGCTAGGAGTGAATATATTATAAAAACCCTATACAGGGTGAAATCCCTCTTTATTTTTTAGACTAAAAAAATAGTTATTTAGTAATAGGCCTACTGTGATTTTAAGTATACATTAACATATGGTTTGATAATATTATTTATTTAAATTATATACTTATAATTAACATGATAATGTAAATGACTCTAATTTCTGATAGTTGTAGAAAGTTTATGAAATTAAAGCATAAATGATTATAATTACAAATAATTATAATATTTGTAATATTATAAAAATATACTATTTTTGATATTAATGGAATATCAATACTACTGATATTGATAAATTGAATAATTTTATCTTATTCAATAATAATGTGATTGATTTGTTCCTTAAAGAACAAATTGCCCTGAGGAACAATATTGATGTTCCTTAACATCAATAAATATTATACTTGAAATATTAAGTATTATAAAGCCTATTGTTCCTTAAAGCCTTAATTAAATACGGTCGTTTTTAAACAAAAAACATTGACCTTGAATTCGTATTTATCTAATACGAATAGTAGTATTTTATAATCTGTAAACCTTACATTATATCTATCTATATAAAAGCGAAATGACACTGATCCATTCACTCACTCATTCATTCATAATCAACAGAACTAAAAGTCAACTGGACCAAATACGTTCAAATTTAGCAGGTTTGCTCAGTTGGCCATCTAGGGGCGCACTAAGAACGGATTTGGAACGGAAAAAAATTCCAAAGATGAGCCCAAAATCTGCGTTTTCCAGCATTTTCTCAGTTTTTTCAAGAACTCATTGGCAAAAAATGTTTAAACTTGAAACACAGGCTCTGCTGAAATATAAAAAAATTGTATTGGAAGTTAAGTTCCGCCTAAAGTTAATGAGCCTCAGTTCCACCCAAGATCGGCGGTTTTTGAGCGTTTTTCCTGCGTTTTCTGGGCATTCTCAAGAAATAATTGACAGATCATGTTCAAATTTCGTACAGAAGTTCTGCAAGGGTCTATAAATTTATTCTTTGTGTTCCCTAGCGTTTTCTTACATTTTTCAAGAACTAATTAAGAGAAAATGTTCAAATTTGGTGAACGGGCTCAGCTGAGGTGTAAAAATATTGTATTGGTAGGGTCAAATTCAAATTCAAAATGTTTTTATTGCCGTGAACAAATAGATGTATTGACAAAGTCATCAGGTAAACATATACATTATACATACATTTCACGTAGGTACTCAAAACAGAGAAATACTATCACAGCCAACAGTCCCGCGTACTTAGTATCTTCACAGTTATATACAGTAATATTTCTAATTGGCAATAACAGTATTATAATAGAGGTCAAATATTAACATGAAATATCAGCTGCCAACATCTCCTCAATCGAATAAAAAGCCCTATTTTTGAATAGTTTGGAAATTGCGTACCTGAACGATTTAGAGTTTTTATCACGGATACTTTCAGGCAGTTTATTAAATAATTTTATACCGATATATACATACATATTTTGTGTTTTGGAAAGTCGTACCCGTCCGGTATTTATTTGTTTACGCTCTCTTGTAAAGTGCTGATGTACATCGCATCTTAGATCGAATTGCCTCAGATTATCTTTGACAAATGTCAGAGCTTGCAGCATAAATATACAGGGCAGAGTCAATAGAGTCAATATGCCGTTTCTTTAAAAGAATGGCCTGCAGGAATCCACTCTACCAAGATTAAAAATGGTTCGCAGAGCTCTTTTCTGACACAAAAATACGTCACTGGCACCACTTGAATTGCCCCACAATAGGGTGCCATACTGTAAATGAGAGTGGAAAAGAGCAAAATATGCCATCAACGTTAAACCAGCACTAGTATACAATTTCAACCTCTTCAATAAAAATATTACTCTGGATAGGCGACTGCAAAGAGCTTCAGTGTGGGTACTCCAAGTGAGTTTGGAATCAAGGTTAATCCCTAGTAGTTTTACTGATCTTTTTTCACAATTTCTACTCAAACCAAACAATATAGATTCTGTTTTGCTCTCGTTCACCATAAGCTTATTTGCAGAGAACCAAATATTGGCTCTGTTGGTCATAAATGTTGTGATAATTTTATTTATTTCAGAAGACTTATTTGAACACAGAAGCGTCGTGTCGTCTGCATAGAGAACAGTTTTATAAGGGATGTATGAGGGTAGATCATTCATATATACTATAAACAGGAAAGGACCCAGTACAGAGCCCTGAGGGACTCCTCCTGAGACCTTCTTACAATCAGATTTCTGCTCACCCATTTTCACATACTGGAATCTATCAGAGAGATATGACATCAAAAGTGACAACTCATTACCATTCAATCCATAGTAGTGCAGTTTTTCTATAAGTTGCTTGTGTGGGACAATATCAAAGGCTTTGCTAAGGTCCAAAAGCAGAGCACTAACCTCTTCACCATTTTCAAAGCCATCAATAATAAAAGACACAACGCTTTTAACTGCTTTAGTAGTGTTCAAATTACGTCTGAAAGCAAACTGCGCCGACTGAAACAATCTATTCTGCTCAAAATATTTTTCAATTTGAATTTTTATTGCGCTTCCCATTATCTTGGATATGACAGGTACCAGAGAAATTGGCCTATAATTATTAATGTTGTTCTTATCTCCTTTTTTATATACTGGTACTGTCACAGTGACTTTCAAGCAGTCCGGATACACCCCTACTCCAAGAGCCCAATTTATAAGGAATGTTAAAGGTTCTATGATGGCATCTATAATTTTCCTCAAAACAAAATTGGATAATCCAAAAACATCCTCTGCCCTGGAATTATTAAGTCTTGAAACAATCGTACAAATAACATCTGGTTCAACCACACACCACACAAACGGCTGTTGATTTGTCTGAGGCTTCAACCCAGATGCAGATAGAATATCAATAGAACCAATATTGTTGCAACTATGTCACTCTTTACCGAAATCGTATTAGAAATTCCTGCGAAAAAATCATTAAACTCTCTAGCAGATAAAAGTGGTTCAGATTGTGACTTATTCTTTGGCAGTCGCCCTGTTTCATCATTTATAACCCTCCAGGATGCTTTGCACATATTATTAGATTTCAATATAAAATCATCATTTGCCTTTCTCTTAGCCAAATCTATTTGATCTCTATAGAGCTGTTTCAATCTTCTATGATTTTCTAATAGTTCAGGATTGGTCTTGCATTTCATATGGCTAAAATCTAATAGAGTTCTAATATTATTCAACTGAGGAGTGTACCAGTTCCTTGCACTGCTATTTTTTTGACCATTTTTATTGAGGCTGATTTTTCTAGTTTTAAGAGGACAACATCTTTTGAAATTATTAGAACTTCATTCAAACAACGTTTTAACTTGTTTATACTGGTATCATTCAACACTCTATACTTATAGCTAGTTTTCGCACTTCCATCATCTACTTCTCCAGTGCTGAAGGGAGTCAGGCTAGAAATCGTCAACACTATCCCTAAGTGGTCAGATAGATGCGGTTGATTTGTAGCACATGTATACGTTGTAGGGTGAAGGTTTGAGATGTAGTTATCTAGACATGAATCTAATCTTGTGGGAAGTGAGTTGATACAAAAACAGTCATAAGACTTCAATGTGTTGAGAAAAGCTAATGTTTGTGAGCCCTTACCTCTAGGATCAATGTTAATGTCACCGGCAATTACAATCTTATATTTGCAGTATTTAGGAGTAACATCAATAAAATCTAAGAGTTGAGACAGCTTATCTGTGAAGACCTCAATTGATGTATCAGGGGACCGATAAACAGAAACTACTATCAATTTGATTGTATGTAAGGCTATCATAACTGCCTCAAATTGTTTGGGCTCACAGAAGGAGTCAATATTTAGTACAGTGAGAGGATACTTGAAAGACTCTCTAACATAAATAGCTGAACCTCCATAGGGAGTAGACCTACAAAAACTAGCTGCCACGGTAAAATCAGCAGGCTTATACAAATCTATCTCATCATGTGTGCACCAATGTTCATTAACACAAAGTATATCACATGAAGTGTTATGATTAAAAACCTCTAAAGAGTTGAGTTTATTTTTTATAGATTGTATGTTAATGTGTGAAATCACCATAGACTGTCCATCCTCCACCTTCGCCGCCGAAACCTGAGTGTTGCCCGCTCCTAAGTATGGGGAGATTCCACTGTTTGAAGCTCGTTTCCCGGAAGTAATGCAGGAGAGATTGGTTGAGACTGCGGCCCAACTCCGACATCTTGTCTCAAAATCCCGCGGTCCAACAGCAACGCTGGAGAATCAGGAGATTTATACTCTGGCACAGTCACAGGAGAGAGCAAATCTCCAAGCAGGTCCACTGGTGAACCGCATAGAGAGGAATCATCTGTTTTGTCCTTAGAACCCTCATTTACCGTCCGAGATGAAGAGAAGTCATCAGTTAGAGAAATGAGCATTTCAACACACTCAGACGCTGTGTCATCATCCTCGATTGCTCTGCAAATCTTCTCTGCTAGCCACCTCTTGCCCTATTATTGAAGTGCATACCATGACGCGTGTGAAAGTTTCTATCAGCATTGCCTGCCTCCACAAGTACAACATTTTTATGCTCTCTGACAATAGATCTCATAGATTCATTTGTTTTTATTACTTCTTTATTAACGCATGACCAACTCACTAGATCATAACGATTAGGTATGTCAATCAGAATTATTTTATTGTTATTGAAATATTGCACTGTATCCTTAATACCCATCATAGCTTTTGCTGCCTCATTTTTTGCGACATCATTGGTGCCACAAAATATTACTAAAACATCATCATTTTTAATTTCTCTCACAATATTATCTCTATTCAGAGCTGATTCAGTACCAGCACCAGGTTTAACAAAGCCTACGCATTCATATGGAGTTTTCAATTTATTATTTATATGCCACGATAAGTTCCTTCCATGGCTATCTGCACATAGTAGAATTTTCTTATTTTTAATTGTTCTGAGCCTTGGCTGAGGGCAGTTTTGTTTGATAAGTGTCTGTTTCCTTTGTTTTCCCTTTGTCAGTTTAGTATTTACTGTATTCCGCTCATCAATCCTATTTGTCTTTTCACTTTCCATGTCTTCTCCACCAGGTTGCAGTGGTTCATAATAGTTTTCCTTGTAAAAATTCAGGCTACTAGGCAGACTTTTCCTAGCTTTATTTCTTTTTTTAGTTGATACTAACTGAAAGTCTGAACCGTTTTGGAATAACGTCAAAGTTCCACGGTTTTTGAGCGACTTCCTGCGTTTTATACGCCTTGTCAAGAACTAATTGACAGATCATGTTCAGATTTGATACAGAAGTTCAGCAAGGGTCTAGAAATTTTGTCTTGAGAGGACTTCAGAATTACGCCAAAGGCGCCCAATAGGCCTATGGGCACTTTTACAGCGTTTTCTAAGCGTTCCTCAGCGTTTTTTTACAGGGTTTCTTTTCTAAAGTTTTTCATTGAGTTTTCAAAGCATTATTCTACATTTCTCAAGCAAATTCATACTTGATAGGGTTAGATATGGATGTTTGTCAAGTTCTCCATATCATTCCTGTTTCAAATTTCGAACAGCTAAAAATACAACAATTCAAATAATATCCTAAAATCCCTAATATCCCAAGTCTCTGATTGAGAAATAAGATTGAATATTCATTAATTCTGAAAAAATAAAGATTTTTGCAACCCTGCACTGCATAGTTCAAAGAAAACTGTTGATTGAATCGAGCCTGAAAATCTTTATGACGGAAGGTCAAATGAAAAATGCAGGCGAGCAAAGCGAGCCTGCTGATCTTACTTCTGGATTACCCAGCCGGGGTCCAGGGGGTGGAGCCTGCCGGTTAGTCACTGATATAATAAAACTAATAATCTAATAATGACCGGTATTAGAGCTTTATAATAAAAGGATAAAGTTAAGATAGTCTATATTAATATATAAATTATAATACATTATAACGTACAAGCTTAGCTGGTCATAGTATGTTACTTCAACTTATAGCCCACTTAAATTGTTTAGTATTTAATTTAATAATTAAATTTCATTAGAAATTTGCTGAAATTTTATTATTTCTAAAAAATAGTTTCAAAGTGAATGATTTTATAATAATGCGTTGTGAAAACAAACTAAAAGTTACACTAGACACAGATGTGTTTTAGAACAGTATAGAGTGGAATGATTTATTTCACTTGCTCAAAAATACAACATGAGAGTATATTACAATGCAATAAGAAGAATAGCATATATAACTCATATTAATAAATTCTTTTACCGTAATTATTTTAATAAATTGAGTATATGACCACATAAAGAAACATATTATTAAAAAAGTACAAATATACATCTCAATTAACGAATCATAATTGATGCAAGTGGAATAAATACTTGCTTGCTAAGTGAGAGAAATAGCACTTGAATGCAAGAGAGAATTTCTCCAAAGTAAGGTGAATTGAAAAAGATATTGTCAGTTCCACATGTAACATGTTACTTTGACAAAGTTTTTCATTTCGCCTGAGATTAAACTATTTATTCATTAATAAATAATCTGGGTGGAAATGGTTTTTAACTTACCACTGATAATCGACTTGTGTAGCCATTTTCGTGGATTGTATCAACTCCTTGACAAACCTTGAAGTTAAGAAGAAACCATTAAATAGTATTACAGTTACAAAGTAAAAGCATGGAAACCAAAAGTACTGTACATAATAGAACAATTCTAAATAAATGTCAATTGATAAACAGGGCAGATTGAATGAATAACTAAATTCAAATCAAACGTTTTGTTTGGTTTACAGGAAAGTGTCACACTCAAGATTGTATAGGAGTTCTTGCTCTAGCACAGAGTTGATTCAACCAGCCTCATGACTTCAAAACTGCATTATATAGATGGTTCAGTGACGAGAAAGAGTTTGAATTCTCAGAGGCGGGGGAATCGAGTGCTGCGCATGCTGATGCACTAGATGCTGGCAGGCTTCTTCACAGTCAAACAAATTTCACCGTCCTCTATCTCGTTACTGAACCAAATATAGGGCCATCAAGGAAAATTTATCGAGGGAGGACAAAAGTTTGGAGGACAATTTTTGAACCCGCAGTTCTGTGGGGGTGGTTCAAAGGTTCAATTTTTTTAGTTTCTCTCATATAACTCAAAAACTATGTATTTCACGAACATAAACTGTCCTTTACAAAATTGAAGCTTACAAAATTTCCAGCAATATTCATCGCTCAACTTTTTCTATATCTATTATAGTTTTCAAGACATCCGCTCTTGAAGATGTGACATTTTTGAAAAAAAACACGTCTGCCTCTAATTTTTTACTATTTTCGCTCTTATAACTTTTTCAAACTCGACAGGAAAAATCTATGCTGATTATGAGCTGATAATAGAGAATTTGATTCTGTTATTATGATGTATTATTCCACTATGCCAAGTTCTCCTTCCAGTGTTATAGCAGCTGTAATGTAGGGGATGAAATTTTAAATGCTGCAACAAGTGATCATTCGACAATTAAATTGGAAATGGGGTCAGGAACACAATTTTTGCATTTGTAGCTCAATTTTGAACTAGTTGGAAGATAAACATAGTAAAAGTACGTATCTATCTTTATCCCGTCTGTTGAAGGTGTCAACTGCTGAGTTGACGCTTGTTGCAAAGTTGAAAATTTCCCTCCCTAAATTAACATAGGCTACTTTATTGAAAAAATCTATTTTTGTAGATTTTTTAATTTGATAGAATACTTTTTATTTTCAGTATGAAACTATAATTCAATCTATTTTTGTTACACCTGCTCGTTAACATTAATTCGAGTTTCCTTTCCAAACCGGGCCCAAACCCTGCCTTAAAACATCCCATGAAAGGTTTGTGGGATATGTCCATGAAATAAGAGGAGGATGATGGACGACTAAGAACGGATGCTGTCGTCGCATGAAAGATATTTGAGCGGAGCATCGGGCAAAGTTCTGTGTTGCTGTGCACATAACTTGTATAATAAATATATTCCACCCCAACAGCTTGGAATTTATTTAAATAACCGATTCAAGTTTATTCAATTTTCAATTTGAATTGAGAAACACTTTCCTTTCAATTTCATCGTAATTATAAAGATTTTTAAGGTTATTTTGATAGATTTTTATGGTTAATGCTGTAAGTGTTTGATAGCGAACCACAACTTAACCACTGGACCACAATTCATTGTAGATCTTTCCCTGATAATGCCTGTCACTTCCCAACTTTATTAGATCGCAATCAGAGTCGAGCATACTTTATAAACTTGTCCTCAAAAAATATACTATTTATGGCGTGTAAAACTTCAGAGCACGAAAACCATTGCATTCTTGTTTTATGCATCACATTGATATTTTTTTGTTCATACAAGTTCATTTTTATTTTTAATGAGAAGGATATCATTGCATATTATTCTTTATTAAAGAATTTGCTATATTAAATATTTGAGAAATCGGATACACCGGGATGATTGGACAATATAACCCAGGTGCCTTCCACAAAACAACATAATGATAAAGATCACTAGGAAGTACCGTACCTAATGGTGCAATTCCTTAGCGACAACTCGAGCCGCCGCGGCTGGCTTATTTAATGATAAATTTTCATAATTGAGATTTTGAATATTTTGTTAATTATATTGCTCTATTGTTGAAGATATGAAGAACGATATGGCAACGTTACGAAGCTAGAGAAGGATAGCGCAATCTGCTTAGTTAAATGATAGACAAGGATGGCAACATCGATGTTAATCAAATACTCATTGCCATTATAACGGGGACCTCATTATAGTAGCCAAAACTTCCAGTTCATCTGCCGCAATAAAGTTCATACAACATACAAACCCAATGAATCATCGAATCTAATGGAACCCGGCGGCTACAGCCGCGCGTCTTGAATCGTCGCTAAGGAATTGCACTTTAAGAATATAACCAAACACCTCAGCATGGTGGCCTCCGTGAAGCAAATTTCAAAAGGCTTTCCTATAGCCTAGCTGAATGTATAAAATATATCCTTTCCTTGAAAAGATAAAAGCTGTACTGCGACACATGAAGAAGCCAGGATAATGCGATACATTGAGCCAAGATTCTATTGTTCGAGTTCCTAACTCAATTCTAATAGGAGAATATTTTCTTAAATTACTCAAATTTCACTATCATCCTACTAAGTTAGTCATTCATTGTCCTTAGAATATGAAGACTTTAGGTATACAACATTACATAGTTTACAAAAAAATGATGAATTTAATTGACATTCAATGGAAATTAGAGAAAAATCAAACATCTAAGTATAGTTAATTCATTTTAGAAGAGGTTATCAATATGCAAATTACACACAAAACCAAGTTGAAATGATAATATTTACCGTATATTGAATTGATTTACAAAAACTACTCACCATAGATTTCATATGAAAGACTTCACATCATACATTTTTAAATAGGTTAATTATTAATGGTAACCTAAAACACTAAGTTACATGTCCGACTAGCAAATATCTTACAGCTTGTTGACGAAGATTTGTTTAATACTGCAAATTTAAAAGATCGGAGTACATAAGTTAGCACTGGAAACATACGAACACCTTTTGTAATGGAGCTATCGCTAATGACCCCAGTGATTGAGCGATAACAAAATCGCCCTACAATATAATGTAACTGTTATATCAAACGAATCATATTGTTAATCGTCCTAATAAACCTGCTTGATGCGGATTGATAAAGTATTGTTACTTCCAGTCACGAAAATATATTAAGATACAACATAATGAGCACTCATTTTATGTCGAGATGCACACAATACTTGACTACAATAATAAACCGAACAGTGCTGTACTGTACACCTAACAGGACTTCGTAATGGTATCGAATTGAACTAAACAGCTGTTGAACCAATACCCTCCATCTAGGAGAATCATTTGATGAAAAATAACAAATTTCATAATCTATCTGTATTGAACATCTTAATTTTGCACACAACCCTTCTTTGAGCACAAAATCTTAAAAGTTAATCTAACATAATAGATAAATTCGCCATCTTGAAAGTAAACATCACGTGACCTAAAGACCTCAGCTCAGCTAGCACAATGTAATCTGTACCAAGCACAACATTGTGATGCGCAAGCGCATAAAACGGTTTTGTCAAATTGTTCAGTTTTCTATAACTACTGAGCATATTGTGGAAAAGATATATAGCCTATGCATGTGATTTGTTTTTTTTATTATTCGAAATTTTCAAAACACTGCAAACAATTCCAATTTATTGACATTGGAAAGCAAAAACGTAATCTACTAACACAGCCTTCCACTTTTGAAGTATCAATGTACGTTTTCTCCTTTCAGGTTATATGTTACCGGTGCCTGTTCAGTTCACTGTTACAGCAGAAACCCATTAGGAGCTTCTCTTTGTCTCAGAAACAGAGTAACGGCCAGCAACAGTCACAGTTATTCAAAAGTATTCTTTAAGTATCTATAGTGAGGTCCACGTTATAATGGTAGTGTACGATTTGCAATAGTGTTGCTATCCTTGTCTCGTTCAACAAATGTAAAAGAGTTAGGGGTTAGTTTTTATTTAGGTTATATTTAATGATGTTCTATTAGGATAGGTTAGGTTTTTGCTTTAAAATTGCAATATGCTAGAAGGGGCTAGGGTCTAGGTGGAGTTATGTTTTTTGATGTTTCAAAGCACAGAATTACAAGGAGTTTTATAGGAGTATTATAGGAGTTTTCTCTGTTTCAAAGGTGAAAGGATAGGTTGGGCGGTTAGGATTTTGCTTTGAATCACATGTTTGTGAACATGTTCATGAAATGAACCACATGTTTGTGAACATGTTCATGAAATGAACCACATGTTTGTGAACATGTTCATGAAATGAACCACATGTTTGTGAATATGTTCATGAAATGAACCACATGTTTGTGAACATGTTCATGAAATGAACCACATGTTTGTGAACATGTTCATGAAATGAACCACATGTTTGTGAACATGTTCATGAAATGAACCACATGTTTATGTTTTGTTCTAAAGATGACGAATAAATCTAAAGTATCAAATGTGAAAGGGTTAGAAGTTGGGTTTTAATTAATAATGTGTTATTAGGATAGGTTGGGTTTTTGCTTTGAAATTGCAATATGCTAGAAGGGGCTAGGGTGCAGTTAGAGTTATGTTTTTTGATGTTTCAAATGTGAAAGGATAGGTTAGGGGGTTAGGATTTTGCTTTGAAATCTAAATTATTAAATGTGAAGGGGTTAGGGGTTAGTGGTTAGGTTTTTTCTGGATTATATTTAATAATGTTCCATAAGGTTATGTTAGGGTTTTGCTTTTAAATTGCAATATGCTAGAAAGGGCTAGGGTCCAGGTAGAATAATGCTTTTTGATATTTCAAAGGTGGAAAGATAGGGTAGGATTTTGCTTTGAAATTGCAATATGCTTGAAGGGAATAGAGGTTTTTCAAATAGTTATGTTTATTGATGTTTCAAATTTAGAAGGGGAGGTTGAGGGTTTGGTTTTTGTTTTGAAATGACAATAATTATGCTGACTTAGTTATAGTGTTTTTTAACATCAGTTAAATAACAACTGTTATATTTTATTAATTATATTTTCAAAAGTACTCTTTCTTTTATCAAATGAAATAATAATAAATTTATTATTATATTGAATTTAATGATAAATCATCATTGGATAATAATATCTTCATCAAATAGAATGACGATTGGCTCCAGTTACAGTGCTCGGTAACCATCATCACAAAGAACGTTACATTCAAAGATCTGACTGAATGGAACGGGAAAAACCCGTTGCTAACGCATGCGCGATACGGTGCTGTCTGAGACAAGGAGTGGTTTGTAAACCCATTACGCTATTTTCACACGATAGGAGACGTGCAACTTGAACACTGAACAGTGTTCACGTTTTTTGTCGAAGTACATTGAGTCAAATCGTCTCTTTCACATGGTGACTCCTATCCAGGAACCTCGTTTTGTCACATCTTTTCCCCTCGAGGCAAGCAGAAACCGGCTTGGATCGAAATACTAGAGGACAAATCGTCACTTTCACATGGTGATTCTATGTCTCTCCGGTCACCACTTTTTCTCAAAAACTATCTTTCTTGAAAATGAAGATAGAAAGATTCGGATTTGGATTCAGCGACCCCAAATTCTTTAAAGCGTAAGTCCCGTTTTCGAAAATATCCGAAAACAAGGAAGTTATGGCTGTTTTTAATAAAGCTTTCTATTATCATACGGTAAAAACGAACAGGTACTGTACTATACAGTACGTAAGTACTGTAGCTATTATAATACAACTTACACTGTATTCGTGTAGGAAATTTGGTAGGATATTTATCTTGATTTCTGAAAATACCCCAAAATAAGGGAGTAAGATAACTTTGAAAAACCAAAGTTTTCCTGCCGATTGAAGAAACATTAAAAATTAGTCTAAGACATATTATGTCTTAGACTAAAAACGTGTACCGTAACAAATATCATATCACTATTCAAGCTATCAAGCTTTTCATAAATTTATTTGTCTCCTTATGGCAGAAGGTTTGCGCCCAACGTTTTCACTTAAACATGTCTGTGATTAAATTGTGATAGAGCATATTATCGTATTGATCTTCTAAATCCAGTTACATGTACATCAATTTTCGTAAAATTGATTTTTTACCGTTCCTATGAATTCTTTATACAGGTTCAGCACAACTTCTTAAATAACATTATGTTTGCTTCAACAGAATTCATAAGGACGACAAAACATCGAACAACAAAAAAATGCTTTCTGAGTAACTGGCTTTAACAAAGCATGGCTTCACGAAATACAGTACGATAATTTAGAATAGTTGGTACAATGGTTATGCTTTTCGCATTATGGCAGCACTGTGCTTGCTCACTCACTTCTCCAGTTGACACTTGTTGACTTGTCATTGTCAGTTGTTGACTTGACTTTGACACCTGTCATTACGCGATGTCTAAGTTTGATGTCGACCTGCTCTTTGGGATAAAAGTCTTGACATCTACAAGGACCGGAATGGAAGTTAAAAAGAAATAATCAATAATTGCTGGGAATTTAAAGTGATATTCAACGATTTGAACCTGATAAATTGGATTGTTGAATGACAACTGAAATTTAGTGAATTTTACTGTACAACATTCCTTTTCCTCCTATTTTATTGGGTGATGAGTGGAGATGATTTATGATTTCATATTTGGATTCATCTTTTCATAGTTCAATATTTTTTTGGAAAACTAGAACTTTTAAAAATAAAAAATGTTTATGTTTAAACTTCTCAGGTGTTCAAAAACTTCTTGAAACCTTTGCCTGTCCCTGTCTCTTTGTGAGGCAGGAGTATTATTATCTTAGTACGTTTACTATATAATCAAATGATAATGGAAAGCTATATTAAAAGCAGCTATAACTCCCTTGTTTTTGGGTATTTTTGAAAATGGGACTTAAGCTTTAAAGAATTTGGGGTCGCTGAATCCAAATCCGAAATCGTCTATCTATCTAAATCTATAAATCGTCTATTTTAAGGAAGTTAGACTTTGAGAAAAAGTGATGAGTCATACTTTGAGCAAACGTCGGCGTAGTTGTTAGATCTGTCGGCTTATTCGTAAGATCCCCATGTGAAAGTACAGGAGAGTTGCAAAATATGATCTTCCGTACCTAATATGATCTTCCAGGAGCAAGGACTCGTTTTAGTGTTTGGTTGCAATGATCTATGTGGCAAGTTTGAAGCAACTTTTTAGCAAGAACGATTTTTTTACTCCATGGAAAATGATAAATTAAGAATAGCTGAGCTTCTCATCTCACTCACGGTCTGGGAATGTGCTAATGCACTTGCGCTGCAACAGCTTCTTTCTGTGTGATAACACTGTTACTGGAGTTTTTTTTTTAATTTCTTCTATAGCAAATTGCATAGTGTGATAATTTAATTTAATGGAAAAAGGAAAGGAGGATAATGAGTATTCTTTTGTCTCTGAAACAGCTTGACTTACGGGAACCAGACGTCTTTCAAATGAGCAGTACAAGATCAATATTAACAAAAATCTGGTGTGGTACACTCACACAACTTTCCTTGTTAATTGAACTGCAAGTCTCATTCTTAAACGAGAATAATTTGGAGGAATAACATGACAATTGGCGGCTACATATTTAAAACTGCGATCATCACAGAATGCCACTAATGTGTGTTTTACTTTCCTTGCCCTATTACCATAGGTAAGGAAAGTACCGTATTGCTTTCCAAAAAAATCTGGTGTGGTACACTCAAACAACTTTCCTTGCTCATATCTGAAACTGCGATCAGACTTCTGTCTATGTGTATATAAAATTGTTTTCAAAGTACTTTTTCTTTGTGTGAATAATTGTGAAATTCGATGATTTTTTAGTCGTCATTTTTTCAAAGTCGTCAAAACAGCTGTTCTACAGATGAAATATCTCGACTATGTGTTCTTTTTATGAACTGCGCTACCTACCTACCTCATGCACGAGAAGGAGGTTACAAAGTCCATTTCCCAAGGATGGGGTGAACCCCCCATTGGTTTCCCAGAAAGGAGACTCATGCCAGTTGATAGAGCTGATAAATAACTATACAGGTATGAATTTGAAAAAAATCGGTCAAGTTATTTTTGAGAAAATCGTGAAAAACATGGTTTTTTAGTAATTATCCGCCATTTTTCTCGAGAATATTACGGAGCTCCTGCAATTTTCCCAGGAAAAAACTCATGTCATTTGATAGGGCTTATGAATATATCCATGGTTTAAATTTGAAGATAATCGTTAAAGCCGTTTTAGAGAAAACCGTGAAAAACATGGTTTTTTAGTCATTATCCGCCATTTTTCTCAAGAATATTACAGAGCTCATGGAATTTTCCCAGAAATGAGACTCATGCCAGTTGATAGTGCTTATGAATATCTATCCATTGTATGAATTTGAAGAAAATCGTTAGAGCCGTTTTCGAGAAAACGATGAAAAACATGGATTTTTAGTCATTATCCGCCATTTTTCTCAAGAATATTACGGAGCTCCTGAAATTTTCCCAGAAATGAGACTCATGCCAGTTGATAGGGCTTATAAATAGCTATTCATGGTATAAATTTGAAGGAAATCGTTAGAGCCGTATTCGAGAAAACCGTGAAAAACATGGTTTTTTAGTAATTATCCGCCATTTTTTCCGCCATCTTGAATTGGATTTTTTTGAATTTCCTATTGTCGGATCCTCATGGTATAAGGACCTTAAGTTTAAAATTTCAAGTCAATCGGTTAATTAGGAATGGAGTTATCGTGTTCACAGACATACACACAAACAGACCAACACCCAAAAATCATTTTTTTGGACTCAGGGGACCTTGAAACGTATAGAAAACATGAAAATAGGGTAACTTAATTTTTTTGGGAAAGCAATACTTTCCTTACCTATGGTAATAGGGCAAGGAAAGTAAAAATTAAGGTACCCTAATTTCAAGTTTTCTATACGTTTCTAGGTCCTCTGAGTCCAAAAACATGATTTTTGGGTGTATGTCTGTGAACATGATAACTCCATTCCTAATCAACCGATTGACTTGAAATTTTAAACTTAAGGTCCTTATACCATGAGGATCCGACAATAAGTAATTCAATAAAATTGAATTCAAAATGGCGGATAATTACTAAAAAAACTATGTTTTTCACGGTTTTCTCGAAAACGGCTCTAACGATTTTCTTCAAATTTATACCATAGATAGCTATTTATAAGCCCTATCAACTGACATGAGTCTCATTTCTGGGAAAATAGCAGGAGCTCCGTAATATTCTTGAGAAAATGACGGATAATTACTGGAAAACCATGTTTTTCACGATTTTCTCAAAAATAACTTGACCGATTTTTTTCAAATTCATACCCTGTATAGTTATTTATCAGCTCTATCAACTGGCATGAGTCTCCTTTCTGGGAAACTAATGGGGGGTCCACCCCATCCTTGATAAATGGATTTAGTAACCTCCTTCTCGTGCATGAGGTAGGTAGGTAGCGCAGTTCATAAAAAGAACACATAGTCAGATATTTCATCTGTGGAACAGCTGTTTTAACGACTTTAAAAAAATGACGACTAAAAAAATTATCGAATTTCACAATTTACACAAAGGAAAAAGAACTCTGAAAACAATTATATAATCACATATACAGAAGTCTGATCATAGTTTCAAATATGAGCAAGGAAAGTTGTGTGAGTGTACCACACCAGATTTTTCTATAGTGTGTAATAAAGGGGTTTGAAGATGTTCTACTTCAATTCTACAACCAAGGACAGCCTTCATTAGAAAATCTTCCTAACCCTTCTACTACCAAGCGGGGCAATTGGATTACCCCAACCCACATGTTGTCTATTTTTTTGTAGATAATGTTGATTTACTTCATTGAAACGTTGAGTACTTATTAAAAACATATCACTTTAGTTTTTATCTCTTAGAATCATTTCATTCCTCCTATTTTTGGAATTATTAGCAGATATCTCCTGGGGGTAACTCTATTACCCCACTTGGTATTCCATATCATGCAATTTTTTGGTATATCTCATCCATTATCAGAGTAGGCCTACATAAGATATAAATTTAATGTTTAATTTTTATTTTATTGCCAAACCTGATTCATAATGATCACTTAAAACCTAAATTAAAAAAAATTTCTTCGCTATAACCATAATTTAATTATTTGACAACATGTCCCCTATAACAATATAAAAGAATGCTCAATTTTGTTGGCCTGTCAGTTTTCAATTGAAAACCTATTTATCAACAGAATAAACTTATTTTCAATTATTCTAATAGATTTTGTAATGCATTTGATTGATGAATTGATGGAAAAATATAAAATAATTATATAGAACAGAAATATTGTTGGGGTAACCCAGTTACCCAACTTCGTATTTCATGTATGTGAAAAATATAAAAGAATGCTCAATTTTGTTGGCCTGTCAGTTTTCAATTGAAAACCTATTTATCAACAGAATAAACTTATTTTTAATTATTCTAATAGATTTTGTAATGCATTTGATTGATGAATTGATGGAAAAATATAAAATAATTATATAGAACAGAAATATTGTTGGGGTAACCCAGTTACCCAACTTGGTATTTCATGTATGTGAAAAACGTTGGTAGTAGAAGGGTTCCTAATAAAATCTTAATTTAAAAACAAGTTGAATGCAAACTACAAACATGAATTATCAATGCTAAATTCAGGACAGAAAGTCAATATTCCAGGAACATCTAGGGAAATGCATTGTATGAATAAATAAGACAAACAAACGGGCATTAGTTTTTTTATTTTATGAGAGACATATTTTCAACCTAACATTTACTGGGAGTTGGATTATCAGTTAATATTGACACTAATAAATAAGATCAAAGATCATATTCACTAATCTGCCAGCTTGAAACATACGGTTCTGTACTTAAAAAGGACCGATAATAAAGCAGTTGTCATTAACACAAAATGATAATACTGCAGAGATAAATAAATGTATTCATAAATTTATGAGTGTATCAAGGTGAAATTCTTAAGCGGCGTCTCGAGACGCGTGGTTAGAGCTGCCGCGACTAGAGCACATAACCTATAAATTCATTAGATTAGTGGATTATTCCAATGAATAATCGAATCTAATGAACATATAGGCTATGTGCTCTAGCCGTCGCAGCTCTAACCACGCGTCTCGAGTCGCCGCTAAGGAACTGAACCTTTACCCTCGTATTTGATATAACTAGAACAATCACAAATTTTTATACAGTTAAAGCTGGTGAAATGCATCAAAATTTACCAAATCTATTCGAATATGTTAATGAATAAAGAAATAATTTTATAGTACCCCTTTTTCAAAACTTTTTATAAACTCTTATATAAAACATAACAGATAGTTTCGGCTTTCAAGACAATTTCAATTTTTTTCTCCAAAATGAATTATTTCCAGTAAAGAAACATTTACAAATGACCTTTCCAGAATGATTCATTTTGGAAAAATCTTGAAAATGGTTTGAAAGCCGAAACTAGTTGTGTTTTATGTAAAAAAGGTACTGTGAAATCATTTATTTTTCAATTACAATTCAAGTAGCCCTACTAAAATACTCCATTCGAATATGATAAATTGAACAAAAAAATCCGGGAGTGGAATGTATATTGCACAACTCCGATTACAAAAATTAAAGATTTCAAATAACAAAAACTCTCTAAACCTAGGACACAGAAAGAAGTTATCAACAAAAAAAAATAAAAATAATATGTTTTTAACATAATTAAAGAATAAGGATTGACGCGAGGATTCCTGAGTTCCTATTGTAGTTCTTCTACGATGAAAAACAAAGATAATGGATGCGTGGTAATTACACATCAAAAATTAATTATTTACAATAATTTACAAAAACAAATTCTAAGCCACCAATTGCATGAATCATCGAATGATTAGCTTATACTTAAAATAAAAAAATGACTTTAGTACTTCTGATACTATATGAATTTTTACATAAATTACGACTGTATATACAACTATATGTCATACTGCATAGAATTAAGAGCTCAGATCCCTCCTTGACGGGGTGGGATGGGAGGCGGTATGCCAGCGCGGGGCGGTACGGGAGGGGGAAGCCGCCTCAACACAGGCGGGAGTGGAGGTGGCAGCAGTGGTACATAGGGCGGCGGTGGTAAGGCGCAGGCTCCTTCTTCTTCTATCTCTTCATAAACCACATCTGAGTTGAGCTCTTCGACTTGTCTTTCACCCTCTAAATCCTGCAACCGAATTGGAAGCAGGTATGGTTCGACCGATTTTTGAGCCTGAAAATAAGAACATAATTTTATTTCCACTCAACATCAATTGAAAAATTAATTCAAAATATTATTCATATGAATAAGTTTTTGATGATATTCGTTCTCTCATGAATCATTAGTATTTGATACACAAAGTACTGCTTGTTTTGTACAAATTTCGAGTATTATTATCATCTATCTCTAACACTATACACAATAAAAATAGCATATACAATAATGATATGCATATGCTATGATGAGTTTCACGTTTCAGTCATTGGATTTCATAGAACAGCAAAGTTGTCACGTTTCCTTCCCCCCCCCTACCTTCTATATAGATAATTGTGATCCAAGTTATCCTGGAATATTTGATTTAATAATTAGGGTCCAGTCACACGAAGAAGTTTTCAGACGAGACGACAAGGCAGGAAGCTGTACGATTGGCTGATTGGATTGGCGTTCGGGAATTAGCCAAACGGAGAGCTTCCTGCTTCCTGCCCTGTCAACTCGTCTGAAAAACGCTTCATGTAGCTTTCATTATTAAAATTGAAAAAGATTCACCACTTGACATCATTTTATTGTTTGAATTCGCTGAGCGGTTCGCTGCATGGCGCGCTGCGTAGCGAATTGCACGGTTAGCTGCGCTGTTCCAGGCATGTGTGGACATACCTTAATGATGAATATCGAGAGAAGACCAATCGTTCCGATAGAACCTATCTATACACGGCACTGATAAAACGCCGTAACGATACACGATATTTATAAAACGCCACATCGATACACCAACCTGCATCATCCATCACTAATACACCACTCATCCACTGGCTAAATCTCAAGTCTGTCCTTAATTAATATACAATTATTAGCTAATTGACGGAAGTGTCAAAAAATTCCCGTATCTCGACAAAATTCCTGTACATTTCCCGCCCAAATGAAATTCACGTACAATTCCCGGTTTTCCCGCCGCGTGGACACCCTGAAATCTTTTGAATACTTTGAGTGAAATATATATCCAGTCAGTACAACTGTGTGAGGACTCAGGAACCAGGAGCGGATCACACACCATCGCAGCATAATATCGATTTGTTTTTACCTATCTGTCTCATTCATATATTAATTATTCCAATTTATCACCTGAAATCCTGTTTGTAACAAATTGGTATCATTAGCCTACGTCATAGTTTGGATTGAGGTAGGTGATTTTCCTATTTATTTCCTGAGTCTAAATGCTGGTTTGCTGAATTCGATATATAGATGTGTTTGAGCAGGGGTCTCCAACCTTTTCCATCCAAGGGTCACATTGTTAATTCTAGGGAAGCTTAGAGGGCCAATAACACGGATGTACGTGGTATTTGACTTGTGGGCCACAAACGACGGGGGATTTGGGGGTTTAAAATTCTTATATTTCCATTATGGAAATAGTTGACTATTATTACCTGCACTGGCAGTGGTTCATCAGTCACAGCCGATGTCGAAGCAATTGCTTCGCCTTCAGTTGCGTCGTCTTCTGAAAATAGCCAAGTTAATTATTTTAATATTTGAATAGAAATCACAGAGAAAAATAGAACAGAGGAAAGTAGTTAAGCCCTGAAAGAGCAAATAATTGAATGAAAACCTGTTGTTTTAAAAATTTACCACTTTCAAGTGGGAATATATCTAAACTGTTAGAAATATCACAAAACTCCACTTGAAAAAATTGTAGGCAATTTATAAAGCTTCATTTTTCAATAGTTAGTCACGTCGGTTGAACGCATTTTCGCCAAGATATAAGCGTGTAGGCGTTTTTCCGAAAATGCGTCACATATATGCATATCAAAAGCTAATCCAGTCGAGTTGAAACGTTGACCTCAATAATCAAAGTAATAAGACCACGAGGCCAACCACTTTCCTTCAAAACCTTCATGGCACAGTTTAGCATAGAGTAAAATTCAGTGAATGACAATTAATTAAGAGAAAACCATACTCTATCGAACATTTTAATAAATCAATTATGAAAAAGACATATGAATAAAATCAGAGCATATGCTTATGAGCATGAGTATGGAGCATAAGGTTTTGTTCATGAGCATTAGGTAGAAGCATAAGCATTTACTGATTTTTATATGAATGAGCTTTACCTTATACTCCTGCGTAATAAGCTTACCTAATGCTCCTGAACTCTAGAGCAAATGTACACGTATTGTATAGATTTTTCAGCTGAAAAAATCTGATTCCGAACAGCTGATTCGCCTTTGTGACCTTACTTTGTTTTCATAGCTCATGTAAGGGCTAAATATGCAAGTATAGACACCGCTTTTGTTTGGTCGTCTGATCTGTTCTCTATCCATGAATTGAGTTTTAGGGTTAGTTGAGTTCTTAATTTTGAAATAATAGCGTGAAAAAATGTCATCTCTATAATAATCTTCAGCATAATCTTTTAATCTCAATAGCCTTCTTATAATCGTCTACATTCTCATTTTAAATGCCTATTTCCTATTCCGTGATGGCTATCTTTATATCAGATAGGTATCTTTTGTATTTATTCTTTTGTAGGAATAATAGTGATATTATAATTATCATGGTTGAATCTGAAAAGAGTTTTATAGTTCTCAACTATTGGTTGTGATCGTATCTGGTATAGTTTCCTCTTACTCATACGAATTAGTTGAGCCATTTTACTATGAGCAAAAGGTGAAAAGCTGCTCCAAACTAGACTCACCTTTTTTGAAGCTTTTGCTTCAAAATTTGAGCAAATACTCTAGTTTATTCATACAATTTTGAACATAAACTTTTTTGATGAGCATGAACAAAAGGTTTTGCTCACGTTTATTCATAGAAAATGAAGCATATGCTCCACATTTTAGAAGTATAAGCAAATGCTCAACTTTATTCATATGGCCCATTGAGTTATTACGCATTTAACTTACCTTGTTGGTTGATGAATTCACAAATCCATAGTGGTCTCAAGTAGCTGTTCATTGCACCAGTTTTACTGCTGCAAATGTTGATTTGTTTGAGGTAGCGGTTATTCCACCTTGAAGCAGTATAGGACAAGTGCAGCGTCACACCGCACACCTGAAATCAGTAGATATTCACATATAGAACGTAGTGGACAGAATATGCTGTCTGGTATAGTTATTGTATTAGACCGCTCCTTAAAATTTTATATAATGATCTAATTTCATTACATTACATTTATTACATTCCTTAATCACAACATCAAATTAATGATTGAGAGAGAATCAACAGGATAAACCCAAAACTGTTCCTCTCCCTAATTTTGATAAAAATAGTCCAAATGAGGTTATGAAAACACTTTTATAAAGATCACAAAAATTTACAGTCCAAATGAACAATATACTAAAAATTTTGTATCTCGGTTGATCAGAAAGATGAAACAAATTATTATTACACTTGAAAATTAATGCATTAATAAATTGAAAAATATTAAAAAACTTGATAAATTTGAAGCCAGAAAAATTACAAAAACATTCACTATCAATATAACTTTCGTTCAAAATTCTACTTCAGAAGTTGTGTGCAGTTAGTGATGGTGATGTTTTCCAACTTAGTAAAGGTGTCATGAAGTACAGGAAATATTAAAAAAAGGGAAGGGCAAGAAGGTTAGGTTCAATACATCTTAGCAATTTTTCCTGTGAAAAGTTGAAGATTCTTTAGACAAGGTGGGGATGCTTTGATAAGCTGACGCACTTCACAGATTGGCATAGATAAGTGACTTTATCTGTGACTGCTACTCAGTCATTGATATCCGCATGACGGATATTTTTACAATGTAGCCAATGTAGTGCTTCTAGTTTGAAAATTCCCTATCAGGATTGTGGATTGTTTTTCACATCCAGCTGACTAATTGTCAGCTGTTGATATAGCACTGTCGAATTTTGAGAGCGGCGATGATTTTTGAACTGTTCTAGTAAGTTTCATATCATGTAAAATACGTCCTATCACTCTCTAAACCACATATTATATACCCTATGTTTTCAGGAGCAAACCCTTCTCACACAAACGCCTTGATAACTCTCTCTGGCCATTCCTTATTTTCCTCTTACTCCATTCCTGATCGAATGAAATTGATATTTGAAAAAAACAATTTTAATGTGTACTCAATCTGGATTCAAAATGTCTTCTTTTTTAATTAGTAAAACGAGTAAAGGTAATCCAAAGCTGACTCATGAGAAATATGATTATAGAAAGGGGGTGAAAGAGCAACAGGTGACATTACATGGCGCTGTCTTGACAAGGGTTGTAAAGCGCAACTGGTGACTGATAAGTCAGTAAAAAACATGGTCGATTCATAATAAAAGGGGCTAATAACAAGTAGCAGGAATGATTCGATTTCAAGTGCTTAATGTTCAACTCCAAATACCACAAATAAGGATAGAGATATACATAAGAAAAGTATCTTTGGAAGAAAGAAGCAAATAATTATCAGAAATCTAAACAATGAACAAAATGAAGGTATTAAGAAATTGACGCTGGAAAAAGAGAACCTATTAAAGGAGAATGAGGGATTGAGAATTCAATGGTATGCTACAATAGAAAGATCGATTTCGAACGATCCTGTGAACCGAACACTGAGCGAAAAATCAGAAAAGGTTCTTCTCAAACTGATAGAAACATGCAGTTAGTTATTGAGAAAATACACTTTTTCAAATATCGGACATCTGAATAAGGATGAAATCAGCAATGGGACGCACTAACCATACAGCTTGGAATTCGGTCAAGTAGATCTCTTGTTGAAGGAGAACACTAACCCCATGGACCAAATTATGGCATTGGGTGGCAAACTTCAAGAAGCGAGAAGGGAGATAATTATCCTTACGGGAAAAACTCAGGAAATGAAAAAGTGAGAGGTCAATTACATACAAACAACAGTTTTGCCTATTCACGATTATTGTTTGTGATTTAATAAAAACAATTTGTAATAAGTTTGTTATCAATAGAATGTTTTACCTTGACCAAGCGTTTCTTGCAAGCTGCCAAGACTGCTTGACCATCCCGGAGTGTCAGGAGCAGTTTATTGAAACCGACGTGTCTCACGAATAACACTTCTCCGAAAACGGAGAACTCATGCGCAACTGCGCTAACGTAATCGTCCGTGAAGCACTCTTCTTCAGAATAGAGAGCCTTTAAAAAATAAAAACATCAAAAAAACATATTTAAACTTTGAGCCAGTTTACACATTAGTATTTTACGATATCTTTACTACAGTCATGTGTCTCTTCACCTAACATCTCAATTGAACCAACAAATTTTATAAAATCAGCGCTTGATATAAGTCATGGCACAAGACACAAAGGCACAAGACCGGTTGAGCCTCGATTCCATTACCACAAATTCAGCGCTATAACATGACTTGAGATCGAATAACGGGAACTTGTAATAATGGAAACGTTATACAACATTTCAACTCGGCTGTTTCTCCGCAACATTTACGCCAGCGCAATGTGCTGCACAACAAGTATGCGGATTCGTATTTCGCAATTGATTACTCTTATCTCCTCTTAAATTCTAACTTTCTTATATATATATATAAAGATAAAAAGATACTGTCTACGGATTTGAATCCAGCAACCCCAAAAACTAAGTGCGTAATTTCCGAAATACCCTAAAATAAGTGGGTTTTGGTCACTTTTATATACTTTTATAGTGCTCAAGGTCTCTAGAGCAAGGTCTCATGTTATTTAGTTATAAATTTATTAAGTTAGAATGAAAAAATAGACAAAAATTTGTAAAAATCTCTCAACAAGCTAGCACAACTCGTCGTGTTGTTGTGATTGCAAATTGCCAAATTGGAAACTAGGCTTTAGTCGGTCTTTTGTAGCACGTTGCATGAGACATGAACTCCATGCTTGCGCACACCAAATTTTTAATAATAGCTTCAGTGTCAGCTGTGTCCAATCAAGCAATGATGTGTTGGTGTTGATAAGAGGCATTATATACAAGACATGCAAAAGTCTCCAATGCAAAAGAACTCCAATTATCCGAACTTCGACTATCCGAATCACTTTTAGAAAAAAATTGTCCAAAAGAGTCTAAGTACGCTATTATTCTTCCCCCCGCGAAGCCAGTGTTTGCGCGTTCGCTCTTTATTGTCCGCGAAGTCCGCAAAACAGCTTAAATTGACGGAGATGTTTAAAAAACAATTATTTTTATTTCTAAACTTGTACATGAGTAACTTTTATTTATATTTAAAACATGTGAAAATATCACGTTTCTTCCATTTAATTCAATAAAAAAATAGTGCAATATCAAAACGTAGCTTTTTTCTCTACAATGACAATTTGTTTAAAAAAACTCCAATTATCCGAATATTTGATTATCCGAATGGGTCCCGGTCCCCATTAATTCGGATAATTGGGGTTCTACTGTATGTTTGATTGAAATTCACATTGCATTGTGTTCCACGCACTTGTGTATCTGCCGCAATAATTGTACCTAAAGTACAAAAATCAAGCCTATGTGCTGCCGACACACATGAGCGTCCACTATTATATAGAAATCAACTATGATCACCTTGGATTACAATCAAACTTCATTGTATTGTGAAATTAAGATAATTTCTGACATCCGAATTGAGATAATTTCTGGCATTTCTGGTTGTTCCAGATCGATTCAGGAGCCGCATAGTTTAAAAATTAACGAATAGAAAAATAGATGAATAAATAAAAAGAGTTACGTGGATAATGATTGTGGCATCGGGTGGTCCAAGATCATCGATGACGTGAGCGAACACTTCGGATCGCTTCAGCTTGTCAATTTCCTGAATGTCGATTTCGATAATAGAAATGACAGGCCGATGGTCACTTTGCACCAGTTCGGCTCTTCCGTAGAACATACATCTACCTTGACTCCATCCAGCATCTGAAACATTTGAATTGATATGAATATGAGAGAAAGATTCATTCAAAGTACAAGCTTTTCCAAGCCAATATTTTGTAGAATCCAGGAGCTAGGTCCACTTCAATCATGCAAAAATCAATACAAACAGTATCTTCTGTTCTATCCTTCCTACGAGTATATGGTATCCTATTAAAATTGAATCCATTTAAAATTACCATAAGGCATCATTATTAAGAAGAGAAATGTGCAATGTGTTGAGAGGCGGCAGAATTCTATGAAAAGGATAAACAGAAACGCCATCTGTTTAGCATATGCAAAATTGGCATATGCCTGAAAACACAGGAGATATGGCAAAAAGATAGAATGCCCAGAAGAGTTGAGAATTCTTACAAAGTGAAAGTAAATGTTGGATCTGTGGCGAATCATATGATTGCCACTGCAACCTGTGATGTTTTCAACTAGCATAGTTTGTTTATCACTTTTTAACAGTTTTATTTTCATATTCATCCAGAGTTCAATTTTGTGATTCCAAACATTAAAATTATTTCATCATTCATTTAGTTCCATTTAATAAATTTCAACATAGGAAATCATCAAATTAAATTCCTATATTGGTGACCCCGACGATTGAAAAGCAAGAAATTTCACAAATATTTAGCGTTAGTATTTGAGTCATGATGGATGAACAAATTGCGGATCTGCGTGAACGTGATGTACAGTTTCAGCAGCCCATTCAAAACTACGAAGTACATCGGGTATCTATAAAGTTGCCACCATTTTGGTTGGACAAACCTCGTTTATGATTCCTTCAGGCAGAATCCCAGTTCATACTGTCCAACATCGTAAACGAGATAACCAAATTCCATCATGTGGTGTCTCAATTGGACCAATGCACGGCAGCCGAAGTTGAGGACGTTATTGCGAACCCTCCTCCGCTCAATCCATACACGTTCATCAGTACAGAGGAGCTGTACAAGACAATTTGTTGCGTCAATTATGGCTTCCTCACCTTCCGCCAAACGTTCAAACTATTCTCGCATCGCAACCGGAGTTGGCGCTTGACAAACAAGCCGAACTGGCTGACAAGGTTAGTGAGATTATACCATACACATCTACTTTTTCAGTCAATGCAGCAGTTCATGGAAAATGTACGGAGAATGAGTTACTAAAGGCGATTGCCGACTTACAAAAGCAAGTCGCTGAATTATCTGCTTCTCAATCACGTCAATATCGTTTTCGTTCACGCAGCTCTAACCGCAACACTAAAAATGTAAACAAATCAACTGCACGTGAAAAGGCGCACCAATCAGAAGAGGGCCTATACTGGTACCATGACAATTTTCAAGAAAAAGCTAAGAAATGTGCCAAACCGTGCAGCTGGTCGGAAAACAACCAAAGCAATCAGTAACGGCGGCAACTGATTGCTGCTTGTCTGCATCTAATAGCCGTCTTATTGTCACTGATAAAAATTCTAAAATTATCTAGTTGATACAGGCTCTGACTTATGCTGTTTTCCTCGGCGTCAATTACAACGATGTTCTCCTGTGAATTACGAATTAAGTGCCGCAAATGGAAGCAAAATCAAAACTTATGGGTTCCTAATCCGGAGTCTTGACTTGGGACTCCTACGCAATTTCTTATGGAGATTTGTAGTAGCTGACGTTGACGTACCAATTATTGGTTCTGATTTTGTTTCTCATTATCACCTCTTATACCAGATTGTCGCACCGCGTCATATGATTGATGCTTAGAGCTGCTGGCTTAACTGTTGACCTGTCACAGAGCAGCATTACAACCATCCAACTGCAGTCTGCTTATTCTTCAAAACCACAAGACAATAATCTTGACATCTCGGACAGTTTTATTTAAAGCTTGAGAGAATTCATGTCGCATTTACGCCCCATTCCAGCAACAAGACATGGTCAACCAGGTCTTTGTGTTTAAGGAACTGTCCACATGTAGCAACGTCTTTTTGCGAGAAGGACCAATCTTAAGGGCACTTCAGCCACCTTACACTGTTCCCCATGAGGTGGTGGACAGAGAAGATAAAACCTTCATATTAAGGATTAATGGTAAAACCGCTAAGGTTTCCATTGACCGGGTGAAGCCAGCATACATCCTTCAAGACGACTCACCTCAGCCTTCCCACCCTGCTCCAGGAAAAAAGTGAGCTTCAAAATTTCGGATGGCCAAATCGTCTGCCCGGGGGGGTAATGAGGCGAATCATATGATTGCCACTGCCACCTGTGATGTTTTCAACTAGCATAGTTTATTTATCACTTGTAACAGTTTTATTTTCTTATTCATCCAGAGTTCAATTTTTGTGATTCCAAACATAAAAATTATTTCATCATTCATTTAGTTCCATTTAATAAATTTCAACATAGGAAATCATCAAATTAAATTCCTATAAATCTATACTTAGCCTTATACCTTATCTATACTTAATTTTTATTTCAAAACACAAAAAATTACTTGGCTAGTAATCAACTAAACCTCACGGAGAATTCGTCTCCAAATGATCATCTTCAATTGATTCATTGTTAATAAATTTATAATAAAATAAAGCTTATAAATTTCAAAAAATGTATGAAGTTTCAAGAATAGATTAGCCCTTCTACCCTAATATTTAATACTAACAAGGTTTTTTTTTCATTCTAAATTGTGTAAAAGAATAACTTACTCAGAGTAACATTACTTGAAATAATACAGGAGCTTTATAGTTTATTTGGGCACGTCTTCAAGCAGTTGATTTCTAATAAATTAGACAATGCAAACCTGTATGATCTGTATAGAATAGGGAATAGCTTATGTTGGATTAATTCACAAAGAATCGATAGATTCTTACCACGTTCGTAAAACTGCTTCTTCCTCCTCCATAGAACTCTGTCGGTCCATGCGGGCGATCTCTGCTTGTCGCTAGTATCATAGTCCACACAGAATAGATCGTACTTATAAGTTGGGTCGAAGTCAATAGGGCCCTCCAGAAAATTTGAGAACACCTTCCAAGCTCGTTGCTCCTTCTGTCAAATGATAGAATATAAAATCGTGATAAAATAATTTCAACTGAAATGTTTGTGCTTTACAAAAAACTGATAAATTGTTATTCCCACAGAATTTCTGTAAGGCAGAGTGTCTCCTACCAATAAAGGTAATTAGAATTAGAATTATTATTATTGAATTTCATTGATAGAATAGTTGACAATCATGCAACTATGCATCACCTGATTAACATTGGTTTGCTATTTTTGTCTGTCATTAGACAAAGTAGATAGTTCTATCCATTTCCAACCCGAACCGTTGATAAAAAGTTAGTAGGCTATTCAGAAAATATTCTAATAAACTAACAAAATATCTTATCTCAATCATAAAATTTACTGCTAAATCATGAGCAATAAATTTTCTTGATGAATAGAATATGTTTGAGATACAATTGTAAATTCGAAACGAATCAACAATAAATTAATATTAGATCAGATATACCGTGATAACTTGAATTATAGATATTCACGATAGAAGGCGGTGGAAACGGAAAAGTGACAACAATGCGTTTTTATAATTTTTACTGACTCATAACGTGAATGTCAGTATATGTATAATTTTCCTACTTACATTCTACTTATTCCCACATTTTTTGATGTACATTGTAATTTTGCTTGTCCATTATGAACTGTGATGTTTAAGGGTAACCGTCCACTGGAACCGTATTCAACGGATCCGTTTGGCCGTTGGATCGGACGAATCTGCCGACCGTTAGTTCGGCCGAATATGGTCGTCCATTGGAACCGTTTACGTCAGTCTAGTTGCCAATTATTGAATTAACTACTATCATAGCCACCAAAATTTTTCATCAACAATGATTATATTGAGATTTTTAAAATGAATAAACAAATATTCACTAAATTAGTTATTCATTATCAAGCAATGTTTGTTGACAGATTCCTTTGAACATGACAATGATGATATGTTTTACCTCGTATATCCCACAATGGAACATATATATATGCTCTTGAACCAAACTTATCAAGAAAGTATCATTGTCCATAGCCATAGTTACAACTTTATAAAACAGAACAACTTCGAAAAAAACACAAGACTGTGAACTCGTTGGGACGAGGTCGGTAGTTTTCGGCCGATGCTATTTCGGACGAGTTCGGTAGTTTTCGGCCGATGCTATTTTGGACGAGTTCGGTAGTTTTCGGCCGATGCTATTTTGGACGAGTTCGGTAGTTTTCGGCCGATGCTATTTCGGACGAGGTCGGTAGTTTTCGGCCGATGCTATTTCGGACGAGTTCGGTAGTTTTCGGCCGATGCTATTTCGGACGAGTTCGGTAGTTTTCGGCCGATGCTATTTCGGACAAGTTCGGTAGTTTTCGGCTGATGCTATTTCGGACAAGTTCGGTAGTTTTCGGCCGATGCTATTTCGGACGAGTTCGGTAGTTATCGGCCGATGCTATTTCGGACGAGTTCGGTAGTTTTCGGCCGATGCTATTCGGACGAGTTCGGTAGTTTTCGGCCGATGCTATTTCGGACGAGTTCGGTAGTTTTCGGCCGATGCTATTTCGGACGAGTTCGGTAGTTTTTCGGCCGATGCTATTTGAAACTCGATGTCGTCACGTCCCAGGGTGGTCGACAGATTGGGGGGGAGGGGGGTAAGTTGTAAAAAACGCGCGCTTATAAAATCGCCTGTCCTGCAGTTACTATTCATAGTACAGCTTTGACTTTTTTCTCAATATTATGTACTTATAACTGGCTTTCAATGTGGTCCTCTACATTTTTGCGATAAACCGCAAAGTTTTTCCGCAAAAAAATAAAATATCTAGAAAAATGTATTTTTTTATTATGGACTTTTTGTTATTTCTTGAATATTCAAGTCGTTAGCCGACTTAGAGGAAAAAGTTCCCAATAAACGTTGTAGGCCGTTTCTTCCTGAATTCAATGATATTTATAGTTTGGGGGTTACGATCATAGATGCGGCGGTGGGAGGGGGATAAGTAGCACTGTAACGCTGCGAAGCGGTCCTCCCCCATGATTAATGCGCGTAGTGGCCGTCTATCGCATCGCTCCTACTATTCTATGCATTCAAACTATGTATTTCAGAAACGCTATCTTATGTATTTTCGGTCGCTGAACACGATTTTTCAACTCTCAAGCCTCAATAATTGATATTTCTCATCATAATATACAAATTATGGTCAAATTACAAACTTCATCTCATTATCATTATTTATGATTACATTGTAATGATAAACCATCTTGTTTCTTGTTTGGAATCCTATTTGTGTTTCTCAGTCGATAAAAAACTAATATCTCATAAAGAGAGAATAATTATTCGATTTAGTTCAATGATCACTTTGGGTTTTCGAAAGTCAAGAAATGGAGTAAGTTTAACAAATAATATAGGCTACCCCATATAGAGCACCGTGTAACAGGAGTAAAATATTTTCTCAATATAAATTTACAATTGAAGCACGAATATCTTATTTATTCATTTATTTATTCCAAGAAAACATAGGCTCACAGACAAACTCCAGTACGAGCCTTAATGACATAGATGATAGTTTAACATTACAATTAACATACAAAAAAGAAAACAAAAAAAATAATATCGCACTTTATAAAATCACGATTCAGTATATAACTAATAAGATTAGAAGAGAACGATTTTTTGGTTAGATTCCGGAAAGTTAGTAAAGGGGTATAGGATGAAAGATACATATAGAAAGAAGAAACATTTGAAGAAAGAAGAGTTAGTAGAGCTCAAAAATAATAATTTATTCATTAATTGAGCAGCATAATCTTCCACAAGATCTCTTGAATTAGTAGCGGTCATAGAAGGGATCAAGGCATGGGTTTAGTCTATTGTACAATCTCATTGTTCTATTTAGGTAGGAATTGAAATGGTGAGCGGTTCTGACAAACGGTATTTGAAATAGCATATTAAGTCTTGGTCTTTTGCATAGAACATGAAAATTTAACAAATTGATTAAATCTGGCATGAATATATTATTATTTAGAATTTCATATAATAACATTAATGCTCTAATGGACTTTCTGGTTTTCAATTTTTGGACTTTGAATGTTGACCTTAAGGTTTCAGTGGAAAAAACTATTGGACAAAATATATTGTACTTTTTAAATAGAGATATGATGCCAATTACTCCCATGTGATATGACTGAATATTCGAATACAGAGGAAATACAACTCTAAAGCTTCGTTTCCACCAAATTTATTAACGAGATGTTAATAACTTAATCTTTATAGATTCTATTTGATTGAACATAATTTATCATACACATGATGAACATATGTGTTTGTCAAGTTCCGTTCAATCTAATAAAGATTAAGTTATCCACATTATGTTAATAACTTTGGTGTAAACGCAGCTTCATCAACTGATTTCTGTAACTTAAATAATCTACGAATAGATACGTTTCATCTGGCTGAGTTTGACTGATTGTCTTGGGGTGGTACTTGAATGGAAGTGGAATGGGAGTTATCTTTGTTGAATCTGAAATATTTGGAGAGAATACTGTTGGAAATCCATTGAGGGGAGATTAGTCTAATTAAGGTGTGAGAGCAAGCAATCAATTCAATGAAACAACTACAAAGAAGGACTCATGAACGGTTCAAATATGAGAGATTGTCAAAGTATATTTGAAAGAAGTCAGGAGCTATTTGTGGAGTTTTTTTAGAATCACAATGCAAAATCAATGACTACTTGAAATTTATTACTGATTATTGTAACTTAGTTTAAATTATCTTGAATTGTATTCGTGCTCTGGTATTGCACATAGAAACTGTACGAGATAAACGAGAACATTACATTTTTCTTCAAGACTCTGATGGACAACAGAATCTGCATAATGTTATCAATGGTATGGAGGCAAGTGAAGAAGTGTGTGATTCTCTTTTGAATGTATAAAGAAATAGTCATTCGGTCTTCAACGATTTTTATCTGAACCTAGTTGTGGCAAATTGTACGAGTAAAAGTGTATTCTCACCTATAAAAAGAAACAGAGTTCTGTCATTCTCCACGATGCAATCAAACAAAAAATCCTAGTCTTAGTTCATTCTAGAACAAAAAGATCTGATCTCTGTATTTTTACTAGGTAGCTGTTTAAATATAATTCAGAATTGAAATTTTAGTGCAGCATGAATTTCTACAATAACCGCAATCTCTGTCAACATCTGATGGATATTTGAAAAAAAAAAAACGCTTAATCTCACTTGGCCCATGAAATAATTACAGTAGTGAAACTAGTTGTGGATTTGACTAGATCCTTAAATATCGTTGACAAATTCGCATAATGATGACATGGCTCTCCTGAATTCAACTCCCACTTCACTTTTCAAAACTTTCAATACGCTGCAAGATTATGGAAACTTTGTGATGAGAAGAGTTATGAAAATTCTCAATGAAGATGGAGTGATACAGGTGGACATAGTTTTTTATGTCTATAGTCTAAATTCAAAAAAGGTAGTGAACATACTAGAAGCAGCAGAGTAAAAGAATCACTCCAATAATGTGCTCTCCAAACCATCGAGACTTGATTTTTAAATCTGTGGCAGAGATTTATTAATGTAACATGCAATTATCTATAAAGGAATAATCCATACGTTAGCTATGTGCAGGTATACATCCATTCATTCATTTGTGGATTAAATTATAAATCATATAAATATGTTTGGGAAAGATTAACAGGCATGGCCCAAAACTATTCTATTCCCAAATTTTGATACTGAATAACTTGTTACCATTTAAAAACAGTCTGAACGGGGATACCATAATGGATGAATCAATCAAAAGTTAGTGAAATACCATTATAATAATACTGTTAGAAATAATTTGAATTAATATTTAAATTTTCATCTCATTTTGATTTGGCACATATCTATTATTATATTGGATATACTTTCTCGACAAACTGAAGATTCACGAAAGTTTAACATTTTCATATTAAACATAATTATTATGATAATGAATGGATGATGAATTCCATTTCCACCATAAAAAACTAAGAAATTCCACAAACATTTCTTGGAAATTAACTGACCACTATATCAAGTAAGCGTGGCCAGTGTGTAATTAATAATGTAGCCTGAAGCGCATCACAACAAATTAATTTAAAATACATTATTTAAATCATTTAAATTTATTTTAATCATTTGCATCATTTAAATTAATTTATTTATAAAACATAAACACATATAAATATGATCATTTTCTATCTTAATATATTCCTTGAAACCCAAGTTTCGTTTATTTCAGTCATTTCTTAGTTTCCTTGCAGAATGAGATGAAGTTTGTAATTTTGACCATAATTTGTATATTATGATGAGAATTATCAATTATTGAGGCTTGAGAGTTGAAAAATCGTGTTCAGCGACCGAAAATACATAAGATAGCGTTTCTGAAATACATAATTTGAATGCATAGAATAGTAGGAGCGATGCGATAGACAGGCCACTACGCGCATTAATCATGGGGGAGGACCGCTTCGCAGCGTTACAGTGCTACTTATCCCCCTCCCACCGCCGCATCTATGATCGTAACCCCCAAACTATATATATCATTGAATTCAGGAAGAAACGGCCTACAACGTTTATTGGGAACTTTTTCCTCTAAGTCGGCTAACGACTTAAATATTCAAGAAATAACAAAAAGTCCATAATAAAAAAATACATTTTTCTAGATATTTTATTTTTTTGCGGAAAAACTATGCGGTTTATCGCAAAAATGTAGAGGACCACATTGAAAGCCAGTTATAAGTACATAATATTGAGAAAAAAGTCAAAGCTGTACTATGAATAGTAACTGCAGGACAGGCGATTTTATAAGCGCGCGTTTTTTACAACTTACCCCCCTCCCCCCCAATCTGTCGACCACCCTGGGACGTGACGACATCGAGTTTCATATACACTAAAGACCCCCTAACAATAATCCGAAGTCAAATTCTCTGCCTCTCTCATGTATGCTCAATGTAAGCCAGCGCCTGGACTATATCTATAAAAGGCTAAGCCCAGACAGACTGAAATCACACCACAGCCCAAACTACTGAGCCTACAAACTTGAAATTTTGCTCAATTGTTTATGATAGCCTCAAAACACCCACTAAGAAAGAATTTTCAGAAATTTGCCCCCCTGAGGGAGCTGGGGCCCCCCAAAAAATTTGTACTTTTTAACCGCTCATTGCACAGCATAGTCATGAGGAACTTTTTTGTTCAGCTACGAAAAAAAATGAGATCTATGCAGAAAAATTCCGACCAGAAGCAGAGAGGGGTCCAGGAGAGGGCATTTTTTGAAAATTTTCATGTAAAATCACACTACAGCTCAAACTAATTGGCCTACAGACTTAAAACTGTGCACAAATATTCTTCAAACATGCTAGACGCGCACTAAGAACGGAATTAGAGATATTTTGCCTCTAAGGGTTTCAAAGGATGAAAAAGGATCCTATTTAGTAAGGTTATGAACATGGTAAGGTGAATGCCATATGGAACTGAAATAATTGACACATGATATTCTAACATAATATGTTGTAATCATTGGAAAGCTTAAAATAAATTTGATCAAATTTAATTTTCTTTGGATCAAAAGCGCAAGCTTGCCACGTGTTTGTTCCATTGTTACATTTCGATTAGAACAGAGCACAGAGATTTTCTTTGGTGAGGAGTTTTTTCATAATTCTTTTTTCAAATTCGAATTTTATTGCGAAAAAAATCACGTTGAAAAATTTCTTAATAGACAAAAAGATTACAAAAACGAGATGATAAACCTACATTTATTTGTAGCATGGCCAGAAAAAGACAAACTTGAGTACGGTACTAGCTGTGAGTTCATTCAATATACTGTAACTTATATTTGTGTTAATATTTTGTGGAAAAAAAGTACGAGTTGATGAGAGATGTGAGTAATTTCTTATATTTGATCTAAATGGTTATTCATATTGTAGTAGTCGGGGTCACTTCAATCAAAGTTTATTATTTTGTAGCTAATAAATTTCATACGTATTGATTGTCCATAATGTATTCAGTGTCCATAATGGAAGTGATTGAACTACTCAAAATTAATGGCTTACTGGTCCTTCATAGAATTTATAGTATTCCTGGTGATTGAGCCTGTCTTTTTCAGCGTTGACTATTAATAATAAAGCTTTATTTACAACTAGCTTACCTTGCGAACTTCGTACCACCAAAAAGTCAATGTATCTCATGTCACACTTTACTTTATTTGGTGAATCATGAAATGTATCTGACAATCAATATTTTCATTTACATCTGAATACGGACTTCCTAAGTGCCTAATCATGCAGCATTCATTATTCCCAAAACATATTCTTCTCAATCAATTGGTAGTAATATCTAACAGTAGAGTGTTGAATTAAAAAAAAATAAATAGGATAAATCAGTGTTTCAAAGATGAATTCAATGTTTTCATAGTTGTTGATTGTCAATAGATGGTCCAGGAAATATGTGATGTACAATGTACAGAATTACATATTCTTTCCATCTTCCATTTTAGGATGAATATAAGCTAAGCTAAATTAAAAAAAAATGTAAATTATTCTGCCATTAATGAATGCAATATGAACAACTCTTTTCCATGAAGTGAATAATTTTTTCCAACATTTTCCGGTTACTCATTGATAGGGGAGTGATAATTATTTGTATAGGTCTTCTAAGGAACCATTATCTACAGCTGGTATCAATCAACTACATTCCAACTTCAAACTACCGTTGTAATACCAGTAGCCAATACAATTTATCATAGGATGACGTGTTTATTACAGCTGGTAACTTTAGATGCTAAATCATAGGCCTATTATCCCAATATGATCTTGAATCATGATCATCTTTCCTTTCTTCGGTAGCCGCTAGGCCGACAATTTCGAAAACATAGGTCTGTAAAATGGATTAATTAATAATCATTATCAGCCACCCTATTAAAATTTCTGGTCAGAAACCATCTCCAATATTCACACAACATATTCCCAAAGTTTCATGCCGTTATGTCAAGTATTTTTCAAGTCATAGGGAACAAACACACAGACATTAATTCATATATATATATATATATATATATATATATATATATATATTTATAGAAGATAGAAGATTACATTTGGCTCGAACAAAAGCCTCTCTAAATGGAGGAAGAATGATAAGGTTGAAAACTTTCAGTTCTGTTGTTTTAACATTTTGTTTTCAAATCACTTTCAAAAAGTTCATGTAGTAGGTACCTACTATTGTGTTTGAGACACTTCTGGCGCTATCATAGTTTCACAACTATTCTGTTCCACACTCCTATCTCTTGCAGTTGTTAACCATATATATAATATAAAATAAAAAGTTGGCTTATACACGCGTAAGGGGTAGGAAAATTATGTTTGACGCATCATCACGTCTGAACGATAGGACTAATTAACTTGAAATTTTGCATATAGGCTAGATTCTTAATTAACCAAGGATGGTTATAGGCCTATTTTCAATTATTCAAGATTTCATTACGTCAAGTTTTCAGATTATCAAGTTTGAAAATAGATCCTTGCGAAGCACGGGTTCCTGCTAGTGTTGAATAAAACCGGATCTTCGTGGTATTAGTCTTGTCTTATAAATGTAGTTACCAAGAGCAGCGTAGATAAAATCTTGAACGCAAAAGGTTTCAAAGAACATGAACTATCTAAGAAATTAGCTGGAGGACCAAGTAACTTTCCGAAATGCTTATCGTGTTCTGTTCTGAAGAATTTATGTAAGTTGTTCAAGGCATTCCTCTGGAATTAAATTAAGCCACTCAAGTCTAGCATAATACAGTTCTTCTGAATATGAGCTTACAAGAGGAAGTCGAATACACACCTTGAAGAACTCAGACAGCCTTTTTTTTGGTTTATTAAACTTGTGTAGGTGTAATTTTTCCTGACCCCCAGAACAAAATGCTTAATCTTATAAAGTGATAGCAAATATTCATGATGAACCTTTAAACCTGTTTCGAGATTTGAGTTTGATTTAACAGACCTCAGAGTAATGAACGCTTGGTACAATCGTTTTTGAAGTTTCACTATTTTCTTATTCCACTTGAAATTTCCCTGCAGTTCCATCCCCAGAAACCTTTTTGCATCCGAAACAGGACACTCCAATCTCATCACCGATGAGTCATTCTCATTTTCACTTCCTCTGACAGAGAACTCTATGAGATTGGTTTTACTTAGATTTATCCAAAGTGAATTATCTTTGAACCACTTGTTGATTTGTTGCATATCCTCCTTAGCCCTTTGCATCCTGCTAATCATGCATTTTATTTATTCCTTATAGCATTACAAAAAAATCAATAAATTATAGAATATACACTGTACTTTATTAATGAAATCATTTAAAAAAATAATACATTAGGAACTACGTGCCCCAATGAGCAAGCTCGAGCTGACGCTTATTGAGCTACTAAATACCATCTGAAAGAAACAAGTCTATACTTATCCCCAAAGAGCAAGCTCGAGCTGACGCTTATTGAGCTACTAAATACCATCTGAAAGAAACAAGTCTATCCTTATCCCCAAAGAGCAAGCTCGAGCTGACGCTTATTGAGCTACTAAATACCATCTGAAAGAAACAAGTCTATCCTTATCCCCAAAGAGCAAGCTCGAGCTGACGCTTATTGAGCTACTAAATACCATCTGAAAGAAACAAGTCTATCCTTATCCCCAAAGAGCAAGCTCGAGCTGACGCTTATTGAGCTGCTGAATACCATCTGAAAGAAACAAGTCTATCCTTATCCCCAAAGAGCAAGCTCGAGCTGACGCTTATTGAGCTACTAAATACCATCTGAAAGAAACAAGTCTATCCTTATCCCTAAAGAGCAAGCTCGAGCTGACGCTTATTGAGCTGCTGAATACCATCTGAAAGAAACAAGTCTATCCTTATCCCTAAAGAGCAAGCTCGAGCTGACGCTTATTGAGCTACTAAATACCATCTGAAAGAAACAAGTCTATCCTTATCCCCAAAGAGCAAGCTCGAGCTGACGCTTATTGAGCTACTAAATACCATCTGAAAGAAACAAGTCTATCCTTATAATTTACTTGCAATATCAATACTCAACATTATATTCTAAAAATATTAGATCTATAATACTCTAAAACGGTGATTACCTGGAGCTGATCATGAGCAAAAACAGCTTGTCGTTTGCCATCATTGAGACATTTCATAATGTCTTCTCGGCTCATGTCAACGCGGTAATTGAAATCACCGCACCAGAATACATAGTCATGGCAGTTTAGAGATCGACCCTGTAAAATTGCAGACAAGTTTCAGTATCTAAATAAGAATTAGCCCAGTTTATTAGTTCATAAAATCACTCACTTCATATGCTCCAAATCAACGTGTGGAAATTATTAGGTGGAAGATAAATATCGCACAAATTGTTGCTAGATAAGCTTGCATTTTATGGCTTCCAGGAAATATTTTTGAGACTGATAGAATCTTATTTGGGTGATCGATTCCAGAAGGTTGTTTTTGAGGAATCTGAGTCGCAGTATGTACCTGTCTCTCACGGCGTGCCTCAGTGGTCTATTTTAGGACCTATTTTGTTCATTGTATAACAACAATATTGTAAACCCTCCAGTCAAAAGCTATTTGTTTTCGGATGATTTGTTTTTCTGTGCTTGCCCACAGTAGTTTCCTTGAGTCAAGCATTCCAGGACTTGATAGCTGGTGGAATTCGAATTTATTATATATCAACTCTGATAAAGTTCAGGAATTGATTATCAGTTATAATAGAAGACTGACTATGAATGAGGAGAAAGAGGCAAAGTTTCTGGGCTTCACCTTGCCTTAGTTGGTCCCAGCATATTGATATTGTTGCTAGCAAGCTGAATAAGGGAGTCTTCTTAATTAGAAAACTGAGGTCATATGTCAGTTTAGATGTTTTAAAGGTGATTTATTATGCTCACATCCATTCTCATTTGTCATATGGCACCATACTTCAGGATTCCAGAGCTTACAGTAGTAGATTTTTTAGAATAAAGAGAAAGGCTATCAGACTAATTTGTGGGCTTTCTAAGCGAGCACAGTGTGATGAGTATTTAAAACTTCTGGGAATATTGACTTTACCTTCAATATTTGTTCAACAGAGCCTAATTTATGTCAAGGAGAATTTGGAGAATTTTGTGGAACAGGGGGTAGTTCATAGCCATAACACTAGAAATAGGGGTGATTTGACTACTTATCGGTATCTAGTACACAAAAACATTTCTATTTTTATCCATAAAATTGTTTAATTCACTTTCTGAACATCTAAGAAATATGAATAATGTAACTATTAAAAATCATATAGAACGTTTCTAAGCAGCTAACCCTTTAAACAACATTGAAGATTTTTATACATTAGCTAGGAATATTGGATTATAAGTTGAAAATCAGGTGACACAGTCATTATCATAGGGTACTGATAGTGTAACTTACTGATGTAATATACTTGTATTTTGTATGATATATTATGTTGTATATATTTGACTCTTACTTAGTATATAAATATTATAGTCATATTTCGACACAAACCAACTTTTAAACAACAAATGACACTTGAAATGTAACAAAAGTTCATAAACTAGGATTTCAATTCAAGCTCAAAAGCCTGTCATGCCTGTGAGGTAACTTCAGAATCCAGTATTTCAGTTAGTGAAGACTGCAGAAGACTCTTAGCACATCGAATTTAGAATTACTTGGAAATAATTAAAAGATATCCGTATAGCTTAAGAACAGATGTGATAAAATATTCGTTGAAGCCATCAAGTGTGATTAGAGTATCTCGATTATGCGTCTTGAAGGCTTAGAAATTTAACGGATAATTCTCCAAGCTGCAGAACATTTATTTGAAGTCCTTTCAGCTTCACTGCATTATATTGCAAATTAGCCTGCTTTATTAAATAAAAAGACTGATTTACACAAGAATACACAAATAGTCTGTTTTAGTTCATGCCTGTAAAGCTTCCTTACAGATTTAAACACACATTTATCATGAAGGATTGATTCATCCCATACTTATTGTATGCTATCAAAACATAATTATTTAAGGCTAATTATACAGACTGATTTATCCAATCAGATATCCTCTTCCTTTTTAGCATTCCTACGATCGGTAATATTGCAGAAACAAATGAAAATACCGTAAGAAGAGGTTAAAGAAGGCTATATTTTTCTCCCTAAAAGGAAATCAGAACCTCAGACCATTCAATCACACTATGATAAAAATTGAATTTATCCTGATGCAAGTCATTATCTGAAATCAAACGTTTCCCTGGCACTAGAATAAATTACATTGATAATTAGTCAACACAATTTTCAGTTCGACATTTAGATAGTGACGTTAATAAACTGACAAAGCTGGCATGGAATGACCGATATAATCCAAATATTATTATTGAAGACTGTAGTCCTGTAATAATTAATGAAACATTTTAAAGATTATGGTTTCTTGATCCATTCCGAACTGCGATGTATTAACACATTATTCTGATGTTTAAACAACGACTAGAATAGCATTTTATTAACAAGAACAATATTGACTGCATGTTATTGTTTGAAACATAAGAATAGTTGAATCATTTTACTCACAGAAAATGACATTTTTCTGGTGATTTCGGCGAAGTCAGCATTTCGTTCTGCTACTTGCGATTGGCCAGCGGCGAAATGAGCGCAAACAAACGCCACCGATGAGTTGTACACCGTAAATCGTACCGCTACTGCTCCCTTGTTCCCTGTAATGGTCAACCAATACCATATACGATGGTATTAACAAATGTAATGAGACTGATTTAATATCAAATTTTCATTTCTTTCAAATAACTTTGTAATCCATGTTTACGTATTTTCCTCGAGCAGTTACTACTCTTGATGAGAGAAGTGCTGGGAGATTCAAACTGGTATTAAAACCTACTATGTAAATAACTTTCTAGCTTAGCTAAAAACTTTTATTAGTTGAATTGAATTCTTTTAATGTTTCTTTCAACTTCCAATTCCGATCAAAATTCTGCTCCAAAGTTAATTTGTGAGGAATGTTTTGGTGGGGAGAATCCACCTTGCCGTCAATAAAGCTTACGACTGCCACACTTCAGCCGGGACCGACAGTTTAACATGCCCATCTGATAACATTCTGTTCCGACAAGTTTAAAGCTTTCATGCCAGGATTCTTATTGTAATTCGTAGGCCAAGGTTTGACTTGGCAGTTTCACTTCAAAATCAAAGTTTGACATTAGTAAAAATCTTATTTCAGATATAGAATTCAAACAGTTTTTTTTATTCCAACAAAATACATAACAAATAAGTAACTTTTTACATACTACAAAAGTATGTCGTGCGAAATTCGGTTTCACAAATGTGTAAATAAACACTTTCCATCAATCTGAAAAAAACTCGACATGATAAAAAAGTGAGAAATATACATGTAATTTGAAGTGAACTAACCAGTCGCGCCTCCAAGTCCCGTTTTGACCGAATCCACGTCCACATCTCGTATGTGTTGAACGAGGTGAGGTTTTACAAAAATGAACAAACAAACTCCAACCAACTGCACATGGGTCAGAATTGTGTATTCCTCATCCCGAGAAATGACCTTCAATAATTCTTGCGCCCATTCTTTCGCATTTTTTGAACTGTAAAAAGACGAAAAAACGGTAAAATGTTAGAGCGCTCGTTTGTGAACGATAATAAGACTTCACTTGAATTCGCACGCAACTGTGAATTCAATTCAGTTTTTAACTACAGTAAGAAACAAAAAAAACAGACAATACAATCAATGACAAATACAAAAACAACAGGGAATTGATAAAGAATGGATTTCATGTTGCTTTCAGGACCAAACCGGTTTTAAATAGTCTATTTAGCTTTAGTAAAGACAAAATTGATATTTGGGATAAAAGTGGGGTGTAACTTGAATGTGGTGATCGTAATGCTTGTTACTTGGGTCAGACAGGTAGAAGTTTCGAAAGTAGAATTAAAAAACACATCAGAGATTGGAATAAACAAAATGGGGAATCTAGCTTTGCAGAACATTTGATAACAAATAATATCAGTTCTATGAGAGAGTTGATTGCGAGCAGACGTTTTTCGTTGCGTTCTCTCTTCAGTTGTAGTCGAGCAGCCGTCGTGAACGGATGGTTCTATCGCTACCCGGTACCGTTATCAGCTTGAAAGCCGTCCAAGTAGACTCCGGCATTAACAGCATCATAACAACGTTTCAATCGTTTCAAGCCTTCTAGAATTCTTCAATTTAATTATAAACCCAGTTGAAAATGAGTAACAAATGTGATGAGTGTGAAACTGAAATAGATTCGAAAGAGTGTATAGAGTGCTCCGTTTGTGAGAATATTTATCATCCGACGTGCACGCGCATTAAAACAATGAAAACTTTCGTAAACTAGAGGAGAAAAAAACTTGGAAGTGTGACGATTGTGTTTCGCAAACTAGTGATGCCAGTGAGGGGAATCTTAACAACGTATAGTTAAGTCTCTGAAGGAATTTATTGAGGCCAAATTTGCGGCCTTTAGTGAGGAACTTGTCTCCTTAACGACGATAGTGAGAAAAAAAACGATGACTCACGAAAAAACGAGTGTGAATTTCTGAGTCGTGAAAATAAATTGCGTCGATGGGAGATTGAGGAGCTTCAACAGAGATCGCGCATTGATAATCTGGAAATTTCCTGTGTTCCAACCACAGCTAATGAAAATGTGTACGAGATTTTGAAGTGTATTGCGACGGTAATCAACGTTCCATTCGGAGACAATGATATATCAGTTGCACATCGAGTCCCGACGGCAAAGAGTAAGATTGAACCAATAATCTGTAAATTCACCACTCTTAGATGTAAATCAAACTGGTTACTGGCTGCTAAAAAAAAACAAGGAATAACCTGGTGACCACGGACTTGAATGCTAGACTGCCTCGTGGAAATTTTTATATAAATGAACACTTAACAACGTCAAATAAAATGTTGTTAGGGAAAGCGAGATTTCTAAAGAGGGAGGGCAAATTGAAGTTCGTGTGGGTGAAGGATGGAAAAATCCTCATACGTCAGATCCAGGAATCACCAGCAAAGAGGATTTAAAAACTTTTGAATAGGTGTAAAAAAGCCAACTAGCTGAATATAAAACATGAACTGAGCATAGATTTTTTTTTCAATTTCATTTTTAGCCAGTAAAATAGTCAGGTTTATTTTAGTTTGGATTCAATGGGTTTTATTGGACAAGAAAAAATCATCATCCTTAGTGCGCTTATTGTTTGATATGGATTTATTTCAACAAGAATACTATTATTTTTTTCATCATTATTATCTTATATTTTCTTCTTTTGAAATTCTGAAATTTCTCCATCAGGATTATTTTACATTCAATGAATGAAGGAATAGTTGTTTGAGCGGAATGATCTTGAGCTAGGAATATATATTTTCTTAAGTTTACTTTTGTTTATCTTGATATAATTTAGAAATTTATTTTATTTATCTGGAGTTTGGCTTAACGCTTTTATTAATTTATTCAACTATCACTGTACAAGTAATACATCACTAACGGTTCTCTATGGTGATAAACTGTGAAAAATTATCAATAGTGATGAACTGACTGGTTGATACTAATGAATTTGAATGATATAATACTATCATGTTTATTCATAGACATTATGTTTCCTATTTTCTTCCTTTAAAAATAATAGGAGCTCTTTCAGGTTTACTTTAGAGTAATGAAATAAATAACGGAGCTGAACACGTTAAATGCTCTGTATTGTTTCTCTTGCAATTGTTCCATTTGGTATTCTTAGATTATACATAAAATTATTTATTTGATTTGTAGTAAGAGTTTATTGTCACATTCAATTTACATTGACTAGAGAAAATAAACCTATTGTGACGATGTTCAGTATATGGTATTATTATTCTATCAATAATAACTCTCTTTTATTTTAATCTTCTTATTTGAATATTCAACAACTGCTCTATTGGGATTACGTTTGAGTAGATAAATATTAAATCTTCGGAACTGAACATTTGAACATAGAATATTGTTTTCTTGGAATTTTTTTCTTTTGTGTTATTTTATTTTCTCTAGAAAAGGAATGATTTTTTTCAATCGCTATTATCTTTTTTGAGCTGAATTATATTATTTAAAAAAAATTTTTATTTTTATTCTTTGATAATTCAAACAATTATTTTTTTTCGTAGTTTGGGTTTATTGATTTCACTAAATAACTCTTGGACTGGTGAACTGTTGTTATGTATTCTTTAAAATCATTACTGCATTTACATCATATAGTATTGTTTTCTATTATCATCATTAGTATTGGTATAATTATAAGGCTTCTAGCCGGAGTCTACTGGCTCAATCTCGTCTTCCATCTGAGCAAAGACAGTATCTGAATGAATGTGTTAGACGAATTGAGTGGTTACAGACACGTTGAATGTGAGGTGTTTGATGAATGTGATGAGTATGCTATTTGACAGAGAACGGCATGAATGCTTCAAGTATTATACATTTAAATATTAGGAGTTATCGGAAAAATTTGGATGATTTTATCATTCTTTTGGAATGCCTTAAACACAAATTTGATATAGTTATACTGACAGAAACCTGGTTGAGTCTTGATGAGAATATAACAAATTTAGAGGAAAACTGTAGTTTTCGTACATCTGTTAAATCCAATCAGAATGATGGAGTGTTGATTTATGTAAGATCTGAACTTAATGCGTCCTGTAAAGAGATTAATATTGGAGGAGTAAATTATTTAGATTTGGACTGCTATAAAGATGGGCAGAAGATTGGAGTTTTATGTGTTTATCGCTGTCAGGGCTTGGACTTGTCAAATTTTATCGGTGGATTGAAGATAGATATAATGATATCATGAGAAATAGCTTCAACGACACCATCGAGATCATTGCCGGTGATATCAATTGTAATATCCTCTCAGATCAAATTAACAATATCAGTAATAGATACCTAGATGCGCTCTATGAGACCGGTTTTGTTTCCTGTGTTAACGTTCCTACAAGGCGGACGGCCTTCACTTCGACCTGCATTGACCATATTTTTGTCAAGCACGTTGATACGGAGGCCCTCCGTCCAGCTGTTTTCCGTGCTGACATTACCGACCATTATGCGACATCAATACTAATTAAAAATAAGAACTACTCACCCAACATAAGACCTGCACCTCTATATGCTTCCATTGACTACTTGAAATTATCAGAGACTGTTTCACGACAAAACTGGGATGATATAACCACAATAGGAAGCGTCAATCAATGTACCGAATTCTTTATTAGAAAAATCAAAGAAGTACAAGATAGTTGTATTACTCACAAATCAAAATCCGTTAAATCTAAAAAATTAAAACCCTGGATCACCGATTCGCTTATCAACTCCATTAAAAAAAGAAATAAATTGAGTATACTTGTCAATTCAATTCAATTTTATTTTCATGTTATGCATCGTATATAATACAATATTAACACAAGTCATAAACATCACATCATAAATGCATTACAAATTTTACTACAATATTTATATAATATAGTCTAAATCATTGAAAAAATAAGTTAATATCACAGATGGAATTGAAGTTGGATGAACCAAAAAACAGTGGAATCAAAAGTCTCCAATTCTGAAAAGTTGCAGATCATAGAATTAAGTGGCATTTTTAGTTTTTAATTAACCATAATTCAATTTATTACTTGTAATGGCTAAACAATGGTAAGCATAGACAATAGTCACATACATTCAAATTTTAACATTCATTTACAAAGTAAGACCAGATAAATTTTTAAAATTGTGAAAAAATAATATTTGAAAACTTATTGCCAACTATAGGGACACTGGGCTATCAACCAGATTTTCAGTCTTGCCCTGAAAACTGTCAGTGTTTGAGCCTCTTTCAAGTGGTTCGGCAACGAATTAAATACTTTGTTAGCCATATGCTGTGAGCTAGATTTGTAGAAGGTCGTTCTGTGTGGCTCAATTCTCAACGCACCTCTGGATCTTGTGTTATGACTATGGATATTTGACCCTGTTGTCCAATTTGTCTTGTATTTGAAGGCAAAGATAGATACGTAATATATATAAAGAGCAGAGACAGTCATTATTGCTGCTGATCGGAAGAGAGAACGGCATGAGGACCTCGGTGGCTTTCTAAATATAATTCGAATTATTCTCTTTTGTGCCCTAAAGACCGGCAGAGAGTTTCCTGAGCCCCCCCTACTAAAGAAGTACTCCATAGGACAGTAGAGGCTCGAAGTATCCATGGTAGGCAGTGACAACTGCCTCTCGGTCGAGCACACTAGAAAGCCTTGACACCAGAAAAGCTGCAGAATTCAGTTTTTTCAGGAGTGAATCAATGTGAACAGTCCATGACAAGCCCTGGTCAATTGCCAATCCCAAGAAACCGGCAGAAGAGGAGGACTGCACATCCTCACCATCTATATTGAATTGGACCAAGCTTGGAGGAGATCTATGAATCTGAAATTCAATAAAAGATGTTTTGGTAATATTCACCTCCAACTTATTTGCCCTGCACCAGTTGGTCACCTCACAAAGAACAGCATTTCCAATCAACTGAAGTTCTTCTATATTTTTAGCCGTTACCAGGAAATTTGCATCGTCAGCAAAAAGAACAGACTTGGCTGAATGAACATTAGCAGGGAGGTTGTTCATGTATATAAGAAACAGCAGTGGACCCAGTATTGAACCCTGTGGAACTCCCCTTCCTATAGGACAAAGCTTAGAACTAAATTTTGCATTCACAACTGCACCCTCCATACCTTCAATCTCCACAACTTGGCTCCTCCCACTCAGATAGGATCTTATCAAAGATAGGCAGATACCATGGATCCCATAGTAATAAAGCTTTCTGATAAGAATCTCATGGTCCAGGCTGTCCAATGCTTTTTTAAGATCAACAAAGAAACCCAGTACTTTCTGACCACGATCTAGAGATGAATAAATATTACTTATGAAGTCCGCCAGAGCATCAACAGTTGACTTCTTAGGCTAAAATCCATACTGAGACCCTGAAAAGAGATTGTTTCCCTGAAAGTGTGCAAACAAAAGGTCATAAATTCCTCTCTCCCAAATCTTTGACAATGAGTTCAAGTTAGCTATTGGTCTACAATTATTAACTTCCTTCCGAGAGCCTTCTTTGAAAACTGGTTTGAGTTTGGAAATTTTGAAGCAAGACGGGAACAATCCAGAGGTAAGTGACTCATCTAGTAACTGGGTCACAGGACCACTGACACATTGAAAGAATTCCCTCAGTATCCTTGATGGTATGTCATCAATTCCACTTGACATTTTCCTCTTCAACCCAACAGCCATATACATAACCTCCTGTTCAGTCCACACTGAGGGCTCGCAAATAACGTCATTTCCAGAATCTGAGTTCGCAAGCAGTGTAATGAAAGATGGGTTATCCACATGATCATCGTCATGTCCAGAAGAGGCCACTACGGAAAAGTAATCACTGAACGCCTCAGCAACCTCACTCAGAGAGTCAACTGTGATACCACCAGTCTCAATTGGATAGTTGACACCGTTTTTGGAAGGGAGTTCCTTCTTAATCAACATCCAAATCGCCTTTGATTTGTTCTCAGCTTCATCAATCAATCTTTTTGAGTAATCTGTCTTGAGAGATCGAATAAGTTGCCTGATTTCAGAGCTGATCCTTTTGTATAGGTCACGATAGAGCCCATTCCAAGGAAATGCTTTCACAAACAAATGAAGGTCTCTCTTCCTATTACAGAGATAACTTAGATGAGCATTCGACCATAATGGTCCTCTATTGTGCTTGCGAACCTCCAAAGCTAGAAGGAATTTGGCCTCAAATATGTTTGGGTGGACAAGACTGGTACAATAAAGATAAGAATTGTTGAGAACGGTAGAATCTATACCATACGATGTGAGAAGGACTTGAAAGCTGTACCAACTACAGTCAATTGTTAAAGATTTAATTTTATTTTTCCTATATTGTAGGTCTCATATAATATATATTGTTTTTCGGTAATGAATTGTGTCAAATCTAGAGTGTATTATTATTCGATTTCACGTATCTGTTAATCCATTATTATAATTGTTCTCTCAGCTATTAACTCAACTACATAGAGTAATAATCAACTCAACCGAATGAATGTTTTCTATAAGACTTGCTTTTGTGATTTAAAATAACTGCTTCTCCTATCTGGAGTCCTGGAAATTGATAAACAATTTATAATTTAATGAATGTTTAATCTTAAAGAAATTGGTAAGGAACCTTTCAATAGAACAGCAAATAATAACGAAATAAATGTACTAGGGATTGTTTTAGTTGTTCCTGGTAATGGATTATAAGGCTATATTATATCAATACAAAAATATTGGAATTCGTTTACTAGTTAACAAACCGTGGGATAGTCTTATCAATTCACTAACTGCTCTAACTGTATGTTTTTCTTTCTGCAACTTATTCTACGGTATATCAACAAAACTATAGAATATTTTTAATCTCATTCTCATCTACAGTACTGCTAGGTCTTCCGATAACATTTCTCGTTCTTGCTTCTAATCTTATTGCAGATTGCAGTCACTCTGTTTTCTTCTACACTGGGTGTTTTCATTATTATAGATTCTTTCTGAGTAGTTGTGGTGGTACTAAGGTGGTTATACATACTGAAAACCAAATATCTAGAATTTTATTCATTAAAGTTTCTGCTATTTATAATTTATTTTTCTGTTTAATTATTATAATTCTTGAAATGTAAAGAAGGGGGGAGAATAGTGGTGATGACCCACGTTATTTGCTGATTAAGGATGAGAATCTGATTTAGGTAATATGAACGATAACCTTAAACAGTTTGCTAAGATAAATTTAATAAAGAAGAAGAGTAATTTTTTTATTATCTTTAATATTTTACAATATTGAAAACAGTTTGTTACCGGTTGGCTGAGATGATCGACTTATAATGATTAACCCCGTAGGGGTTAAACTTAAATCAAACTCAACCGATTATCATATAAATGCTGTTTATATGCCACCTTCCACTCCTTCAAATGTTTTTCTTGGTTACTGTGAATACATTCCTTTGCAAAATTTCTTAGTCGTTTAATGTCATTCTATGATCTAATTTCTTACAATTCAGTGCAAAATGAGCTCGGTAGAACACTGGATATTGTTTTGAGCAACTTGCCAGTTGATGTAGTGAGATGCGATGATCCACTCTTCCCTCAAGACTGTGATCACCGTGCATTATGTGTGGAAGCCTCATATGCGGTGAGAGCCCGGTCAGAGCTACACTCAAATCGTTCACCCGAGTATTCGTATGACTATTCCAAGGGGGATTATCTCGGCCTCTATTGCGGACTCCGCGATTGCAGTTCGGACTCTGTTTTTTGTTGCAGTGATGTTGACTCTGCTGTAGATAATTTTTATGAAGTACTTCACAAAAATTTCGATGAATTTATTCCAAGGAGGAGGTTGAATATATCAAATAATAAGTATCCTCCTTGGTTTACATCTGATATCATATCAGATTTGAAAATAAAAAATAAGTGCTCAAGAAAGAGAAAAACTTCGCCTTATCATGATAATAAATTTAAAACTTCACGCGCATCCCTGAAAAATAGAATAACACTATCTTATGAGGCGTATTTGATTAGAGTTCAAAATGACATAATGTAAAAGATTTCTGGAAATACGTTAATTCAAAAAGAAAAACTTCTTTTGTGGAGTCAACCATGACACTGGACGGAGAGTCTTACTCTGAAGCTGATATAGTTTATGGTTTTTCTAAATACTTTCAATCTGTGTATGAGGATGATACACCTGATGTGCCAAAGGGGATTCCGGAGGTGTCTGGGTGCTCATTGTTGGATGGGGGAGTTGGGATGGTTTCTTCCAATGATATTCTGTCTGCTATCAATGGCTCCGAAAAGGGCTGCTCCGAGGGTCCTGATGCGATTCCAACCTTTATTGTCAAGGGCTGTGCTGCAGTCCTTTTAGAGACATTAAAATTCATTTTCAACTTGGCTATAAGGTCGGGTAGATTTCCTTCAAAATGGAAGATTGCAAGAGTTACTCCTGTTTTCAAGTCTTGGAATAGGAATGATATTAAAAACTACAGACCAATATCCATTTTGAATTGTTTTTCGAAAGTTTTTGCTCCTGTATTCGATTATTTATAAGCAGGGTCAGATGATTATTGCACCTGAGCAACATGGATTTCAGCCTGGTCGCTCAACTGTGTCCAATCTTATAGTTTTTAGTAGTGGGGTTTCACGAATTTTGGATCATGGGGGTCGTACAGATGTTATCTCTACAGATCTATCAAAAGCGTTTGACACCATAAATCATAGACTTCTGATACGGAAACTCAAAGTGTTAGGATTTTGTGTAACAATGGTTAATCTTTTACAGAGTTATCTGGAGGCAAGAATACAGTATGTCAAGATTCACAATTTCAAATCAAAATGCTTTGAGTGTACATCAGGGGTTCCTCAGGGCTCTAACCTTGGTCCACTTCTATTTCTTTTGTTTATTAATGATCTATCATCTACCATCAGTGAATCTTCATGCCTTCTGTATGCAGATGATGTAAAATTATATAAAGAAATCAATTATCAAAGAGATTGCTATGATTTGCAGAGGGATATTGATAGTCTGTCTAGATGATGTGATGAGAATGGACTAAAAATGAATGTGAATAAATGTTAATTCATGAGTTTCCCTCGGCAGTCCTCCATTCATGCAGGTGTCCACTATATAAATGGCATTCCATTGGAAAAGGTGGAGTCGTTCAAGGACCTTGGAATAGTATTCAGCCCAGACCTTTCTTTTAATTCACATATTGATTACATAGCTAACAGAGCCAATCAACAGATGGGTTTCATTTTGAGGACATGCTCGCCCTTCACTGATGTGGTACCTCTGCTACTCTTATACAAATCAATTGTGAGGAGTCTGTTAGAGTATGCATGCGACGTATGGAATCCTTATCATAATGAACAGATTCACCTTCTAGAACGCTTGCAAAACAAAATTTGAGATGTATGTATTATAAAAAGCACAGGGTTTTCTGTCCCTTTGATTAACCAACCAACTCCCTCAGAAGTATGTTCAATATTAAATCACTGAAAGTAAGACGTGATGTTAAATTACTTGCTTTTCTGTACAATCTGGTAAATAATAGAATCGATTCTTCCTACCTGCTTTCTAAAACTAACATATATATAAATACCATTGCTCGACGTTCTGGATTTTCATTTCATATTTCTCGCTCCAGAACGGCAAGCCATTATAACTTTCCTTTAAGTAGAGCTCAAAGAATTTTCAATACTTATTCGGAGCACTTGGACATCTTCTGGTTCTCCCCTACCAAATTCCGAAGGATTTCATATGATTTAGTCTTGTAGTATGTGGTCCATCATTTCGTGATTTGCGCTTGCATTTCTTTTATTCAATTATCCTCATAAAGGCTAGTGGTAGTACATTACACAGACACTTTTTTTCCTCTGGTCTATATACTAGTAATGATCTTAGTTTACTAAGGTATGTGTGCATTTCTTCATATTGAATTCAGTTACTGTATTTTTATTATTCTACATACGATTGTACATTTCTTCTATTTATCGTTTTATTTCATTCTCATAATTTTATAATTAGCAATTTTTATAATAATTTATTATTTTCTCATATTTTCTATCTTCTTTTTATTGAAAATTGTACTATGTTGGAAATTATTGTATAGTGTGAAGGAGGCAAAATGGGTGAAATACATTTAGAAGAAATACATTTCTTCTATTTTTCGTTTTATTTCATTCTCATAATTTTATAATTTGCCATTTTTATAATTTAATATTTTCTCATATTTTCTAACTTCTTTTTATTGAAAACTAGTAGGTAACCCGTGCTTCGCAAGGGTCTATTTTAAAACTGCAAAATGAAAACTTGACGTAATAAAAAATCGAAATTTGAAAATAGACCTATAACCATCCTCGGTTAATGAAGAGTCTATATGCAAAATTTCAAATTAATCAGTTGAGTATATTTCAGACGTGATGATGCGTCAAACATAATTCCCTATTCCTTACGTGTATAAGCCAGTTCTTTCCTTTATTATAGTATAGAAAACTGAAGAATACATAATACTTGGAAACCTCACAGAATCATATTGATTTTTCCAATACATCAATAAATTTTAGTTCGATTATCAGGATCCTCCTCAATTTGAATCAGGCAGCCTTTTGTTTTCTCAATTCTAAACAAAATACCTAAAATACTCGTTTCACTGGGAATTCGTGTCTGATAGTACATTATAACTGAAGAATATAAATTATTTCTCATTTTATTGTGATCTATTCATGTTTTTCTTATGAAATTCAATTATAGGCCTACAGCATGAAGACTATGTCCAATTCATTTGTACTGGTGGCAAAATTTTACATTAAAAATAATTATTTGATAAAATCCAAGTTCAATAGTAATGAAAACAAATTCTTTCAAAAAATAATTGATAATAATACGTTTCGAGGGAAAAAATTAAGAACAAAAACATGGGAAGCCTCGGGGATTCGAACCGAGGAACCATCGCTCCGTAAGCAGGCCTTTTACCGCTGCGCTACATAGACGTTCGTAAATGGTAGTCTTATAACCTGCTCATAAACAGACACACTTTGGGCTATGAAACTTCATGTAGCCTACGGTAGCATAGATGAATTTGAACATTAATTCTGAAAAATCTAGAAGGAAAATTGAAATTTGGGCTTCCAGGTGCACGAGATTGATATTTTTACAATCTATGTTCAAAATTTGGAGATCTAAATCATTCCCGTTTTTCCGGTATGCAATCCACAAGTTGACATGTTTTGATGTGAACAAACGAACACACGAACAAACACAACCCTACTCTCTCTTATTATATAGATTGTACTATGTTGGAAATTATTGTATAGTGTGAAGGAGGCGAAATGGGGTTTTTACCTGTTGTCTCCATGAATAAATAAATAATAATCATAAGTTCACAGTTGAAGAGAATGTTGACATTCTGCATGTTAATAAGGGTAGCCGTCTAGTTGTCACCCCGACTACTTGACACCTGGTAATTTTGGCCATAGGCGACTACTTGTACCCTCGTAAAAATATGCCATTACCGTCAAGTTGTCCCCCCGACTACTTGACACCTACTGGACCAAAGGTGCCAACTAGTCATGACCGTAAACGACAACTTGACACCTTGCACCCTCGCGTCAGGGTGTCCCCTCGACTAGTTGACACCTCCTTAGAAAGGAGACAAGTAGACGGAGATGGCTCACGTCTACATGACACCTTGCACGCTGGCGTCAAGTTGTCACCCCGACTACTTGTCACCTACAGAGCACCAGTTGCCACGACTTACACCCCCGCGGCGTAGGCAGGAGGGATCAAGCACTTTTTATTACTGGTTATGATGTAGAATTGAATTCCAAGCACTTTTGGTTCAGTAACATTTTCCCATCAAACGCACGGTTCGGGAGATACTCGCCGTCTTTGCTATTTTTAAAATAAATTTTTTCGAGTTGGTTGAAAACAGAAAAAAATGAATGATAAGCCCTTTTGATGACTGAAACAGATGTAGAACACAATTCTAAACAAATTTTGCTTAGTTATATTTTCCCGTCAGACGCACCGTTTACGAGTAAATTGAGCCTAATGCTAGGACAGTCAAATTTTCATTCATCAATGAATGATATGGCAGATGAAGCTATCAGTCTGGTTATAAACTGAGGTATTACAAGAAGTCTGGTAATTGATATGAGGATAAATAATTATTTATACACACTTGCGCTCAGATTGCAATCAGACTATAAGAAGGCCAATGAGAATCTTCAAGTTGTGTTTGTGTCTTCTACACTCACAGACACTGTTCAAACAAGTTTTATGAGTATGATTATTAAGAAGAGTAGCGTTTAAAGATATTTCATATAAAAATGAAACCGGTTTAAAGTTTATTGATTACTCAAGATTACAAATAACTTGTCACTAATGCTAGACAAATATTTTGAGGCTCTTTCAACATCCAGTCTGTTTCAATACTTATTCTTTATTGAACCATGGTTGCATAACCATGAAGAGCCATCCGTAATGGTGATTTCTTGTGGAGTGGAGTCGAGAGGATAGGTTGTCGTGACCGTAGACGACTACTTGTACCCTCGTAAAAACATGCCACTGCCGTCAAGTTGTCCCCCCGACTACTTGACACCTACTGGACCAAAGGTGCCAACTAGTCCCGACCGTAAACGACAACTTGACACCTCGCACCTTCATGACAGGGTGTCCCCCCGACTAGTTGTCACCTCCTCAGAAAGGATACAACTAGACGGGTATGGCTCACGTCTACTTGTTCCCTGAAAACCGGTTTTAAAAGGGGACAACTAGTCGGGGTGTCAAGTAGTCGTCGGGGTGGCACCTAGTCGTGTACCCGTTAATAACAAAGACAGATCTTTGAATATTCTAGTGCATTTAGAAATAACAAGAGTAATTAAGGACGATTCCCAGTATAGATTAAATGATAGATTCATTTCAACCAATATAACACTACGAATTTAGTTTTATCATAACTTTGTTAGCATACATTAGTCGATTGTTTTATTTAGTGTATTTACTATTACACTTTCTTTTACTATTTTTCTTGGGTTTAATTTTGTACTGCAAGTAAATTTTGTTATCATTGCAAGTCTATTGCTTAAACAGCCATTTTGTGACGTTTCTGTTATACCGTTAAGTGGGAGGAGATTGTCTAGCTGAGCCAATGGCAGGCGTTCATGCCCTTGACCAATAGCACTACTCGTCTACTGGTATAAATTCTGCTGCTCTTGTATTTAGTTTTTGTTTATCAGAGATAGACAATGGTGTAACAACCAAAACCGGTCTAACTTTTAATAAAATCTGTGGTTTTTGACAATTTCTTCGTCTTTTTATTTAATATGAATTACAATATCAAATACTCTACTACACAAAATAACAAAAACAATAGGCTTCATGGTGGGGTTTACTGAATAGAATGAAAGGATGAAAATTACCTAGCCAAATAACTATTGCTTCTCATGTAATAAACAGGTAGAGGGTTACGAAAAATAAAGTGTGGCTGTATGGGTTTACAATTCAACTCAAAAATATTTTCATGTAAACCTATGTTAATTGAAAATTCGAATAAAAGGTTAGGTGTTATTCAGATAACAGCATTACGAAATCGGTGTCCCACACCAAGTCACATGAAAGTAATTCAATTCTTCAGTTTCCAAGTAAAAAACACTTTACAAATCAAAAAGATATAGGCCTAATCAATGTAAATTGTTTCCCCACATTGACTCTAGATCCGTGCGCGGGGAAAGAGCACTTCATCTAACAAACTTATGAAAGATTTATAAAATGATGACATATGACAATTTTATCTCTGTCAGAAAAAATAGATAACAATTGCAAAAAAGGTGGTTCGAAAAAATAGGAGTATGAAATAATGGATTATGTAATGTGTCTATGTAGTATCTAATTAGTTTCGCTGGTATTTCGTCCCATCCAGGAGCCGAGCCGCTTCTCATACCCCCCACAACCGAGAGGCGCTTCCTGTGTAACAGGGTGCGCTTCTCATACCCCCCCCACAACCGAGAAGCGCTGTGTGACAGGGTGCAGATTAGAAACGTCAGACACATGATCGGTATCATCGACCTCGATCGGACTCGCAAGGTGCAATGCCTCAACCAAGCGCGACCCAACCGAAACCAAGTTGGACTAGTCTAAACGATTGTTGCCAATATGTTTATCGGTGGGGGAGGCCTCGTCGCCGCACTCACAGAAAGCTTCTAACGGAAATTTTGCTTTGCCGGTAACCTCGTTCACAACACTCCAAAACATCCTCGGGTCACCTCCAGCTTTGTTTAATTTGTTTTTATAATAAATTGGGAACGCTTTATGACTGACTTAGTGTGATTCGATATCTGGTATACTTTGCATCATGTAAAATAAAATAAAACTTAGTTCATATATAACAACAATGTACTGTAAGTAAAATGGTGGTTTTATACCTTGAACGTCCATAGCAATGAGACTCATCGTTCCTATAGAAAAAATTATCAAATAATAGAGCGAAGGATTCACGAACGATACTTCTATGCAATGTAATATTTCAAAATCACGTACCTTGCGCTAACAATATTAGCAGCGTTCAAGTCTACAATTTCTTGCACTCCAATCGCAAAGATCTCAGTACCAAAGTTAGTAGTACCAATTCTCAGATTTGGATCAGGAATGGGATCTGCAAGCATATGAAGATTTTAATTTCAAGTGAATTTATTCATTACATGTAATAAAAAACATTACATGGCAAACACCTTTGTCAAGAGGGTCAGTAATTTCAAACAAATAATGAAACAGTAATACAAATAAAAACAATTTAATAAGAATGATTATATATTGCAGCCTCAATCAACAAATAGACAAAACAATATGCTTTCATATACTTTCCATTATGTTCTGACGAATATTCTGTAAGTAAATATGTTTATCCTAAAATAATTAGATGACTGTTGACTGATTACTTGAGGAGTCGACTCTGCTGAATATAATTTGAGTCAAAAATAGTTTCTCTTTGGTTTGGAATTCACCTGAAGCTTTAGGTTCTCATCATCATCCTTTCCAACCACGCATATGTGGGCATCGTCTTGAGCAAAATAACAACTTTGCATTTCTCAGCGGTTATGACACTCATTGGTCAACACTGAACAATGTTTGTGAGAGATTAAAATCAAGAAGGGATTGAGGATGACTTGAATAGTTGGATTGATTGAATTTACGAATACATATTATGTACTCATATAAACTAGATTTTGAGAATAAACCTTTTTTTATAAATATATAAAAATATTACACACCTGCGCATCTTTGTTGTTGGGTTTTATGGCAGTCCAAGAGCCAGTCGGCCAATGACACTGACTTGAACACAATGCTACGAAAGTGTTTTCCTCCATTAACGTTATATGTGCCAACGGAAATTCTCAATTTCCTGGTCCGTGAATAAGATGGCGTACGTGTAATCATCTCTCTTAAAACACGATTTGGGGCTGTAAGAACATAGAAGAATATAATGGTGACGAGGAATAGGGAACGCCGACCATTCCACTATAGCCAATAGTCTCAACATACAGAACCACTACCCCGATGTTAATCTTATTAGCAAACAATTAATGATTCAATTACATTGACAGGCTAATGAACGAGCAATGCAATGTAACAATGAACTATTTTCAATATAGTAAATTCTCATTGAGTTTAAGTGGTAGAGAGAACTTAAAAGTTCTAACTCCGCCAAATAAATAACTTTTCATTTCATTCTCGATTATTCGACTCTTCCAATAATGTGCAATTGAGGAGTTCTTCGTAAAAAGGGCCCTTAGCCTTTTCAGGCTTTTTCCCAGACTTTTAACCGTAATACTTATCTACAATAAACATTGAATATCGATAGCTTCTGTATAGTATGTAGAATATTAAGTGGAATCACACTCATGTTATTCATATGGGCCATTGTTTGCCAATTGAGGGAATGGGCCCTTTTTACGGACAACACCTCAATATTGTAGGTTGATGCCACTCAGTTACTTGACAACATTTACATATGATAAATAAAATTACCATAGAATATATCACACAACTTTTCCGTAATTGATAACTGATTTAAGAGAGAATTCTAGTCATTAATTACAGTTGTCAAAAGTTTTCACAATGTAAATAAAATTTTCAATCACTTTCCATATTTAGATCAAACAATCGATACTCTACTGAAGAAATTACAGGTTTTTGTTAAAGAAAATGCTAGGTCTGCAAATATAATAACTACGGGATAAGAAGCAAAGCAAAATTATGTATTTATTTTTAAAGAAATAAAGAAATGGATTTCACAGTATTCGTTTTTTTGGAAATTTGAAATAATTACTTACTTTGAGAACAACATATTTCAACTATATATCTTTCAATTGTAGTCTGTGCAAACCTAAGGCTGGCCACTAACGACAGGTCATGCATGATGAACTTGAGTTTACATACATGCACACACACACATGTTCATCATGCATGTTTTGGCATCAGTGAGAGGCTTCTAACATAAAATAAGAAATCACTAGCAATAGATAAACCACTGGAAAATTACAAATTATAATGATACAAAAATAAATTGAACACGAATAGAATAGTAAAGAAAAATAAACAACAATAAATCGAAGATACAAAAACCTAACCTCAAAAAATATTGTTTGAAGCCTTTTGCTGTAATGACACAACTGTAGTTAGTGGCCACCCTTAGATTACAGCATTGCCCTTATGGAGTACTGTGCTGTCAAATTTCACAGGAGCAAGAAAGCCTGTGAACTAATTATTGTGTGATGGAAAGAGCGGAAAAGACAGCGAATGTGATTTTGATAGAATCAATATAAATACAGTAACAGTGTGCTTCTACTCTCGTGAGAAATAACATTGGCCATAAAGCCCCGTGCTGCAAACTAAGGTTTGCACGGACTATAGTCAGTGATTGAATAGCATTTGTAATAGAAACAGTGCCTGCATGAATATTATTTTTAAAATGCGAATTGATATTGCACCCATTGATTTGGGTAGTTTGCTAATAAGTAGTTCTAATCACAATAAAATAGCGAGGTTTGTGTCTTATTTGTGAATAAGTATGTAATAAAATTATATTGACGTTAATTATCAGAAAATAGTTGATTATAATAATTGTAAGTGTTGTTCCTGTGGAATATTCAAATCCAATTTTACTGATACTCTGGTCCGTTCCGAATAAGTTGAAAGCAGTTATAATTCATACCTCGGAAGTTTATACTTAATTTATTACTGATATCCAAGTGAGCAGATCAAAACATTAACAAATCGGAATTGATCAGGCGTGACCTGAAAACTCCAGACCTGAGCCAATCAGGTCACACGATATAATTATTCATCAAGATATCTATGTGACGAAATTCATACCATAAAAGACTGAAGGTGATAGAAGACATCTAGCTTTGTCAGCTAACTGAGCAGCAGCCGCATTGCCGAGTAAAAGATCGATAGCTTCTTGCTTGCTGGTGTCCAGAAGATTGCTTCGCACAGTTTTGGCAGCTGAACGTGAAACATCCATCAGCTGTACAATTAAACATACAATTTCAAGTTTTCGAATGCAAACCTATTGTTCTCAGAATATGATTGCATGAGATTTCAATATTGATTCATGATTAAGGTCCGGCCACACAGAGAGCGATCTGCGATCCTTGATCCTATAGGATATAGATAAGATATAGAAACCTATAGTATAGCATATCGCTCTCTGTGTGGCAGGGCTCTTAGCGTTATAAAATGGTATGACAAAGACTATTCGCATTCATTTCTTCCAATAGATTTAAGCTATGTTCACACCAAGCTATTTTACTCTGCAGAGCTACAGAGCAACATGTTTTTGAACGTCCGCAGAGTTTGTGTTCACACACCAAGAACATCTATGGGCCGACAGAGCTATTTTCGCTGTTCTCAGTTGCACTCGGATTCCAAAATTTTCAAATATTACATTTTTCTTTTGTTTTGCGCAAACGCGAGCCAAATTATTTTATTACAAGGCCCTGAACCCGAATCTAAAATTAGAGAATTCTTCTATCTTCATTTTTACGTTATTTAGGTTTTCGATGCGAGATCTTTATCGAAAACATCCGCTCGTGCCTGGAGAAAGTCGCTCCCAGAGCGATTCGCATGCGAGCAGGGTTTTCTTGAAAACGTCGGCTGGCAGATCTCGGTGTGAACACCAGACATTGTTTAAGCTGTCGAAAAATCTTTTTCTTTAAATCGATCCACAGACTCTGTAGAGCTGCAGATTTTGGTGTGAACATTACTAAAGGGGTGTCTTACAACAACAACAACAATCTATCAACATAAAAAGAATTATAATAATGAAGCATCATTTAATAAACCAAAACATCCTACCACTTCAACATCTCAAGATGATAAGGTTAATAGTTAATACACCTTAATTTGATGGGAGAAAAGATTAATCAACAATGTATAGGCTATGATTAGCCGGTACTACTGTTACAGACTCAATGAACTAAGAACAAGTAATGAATTGTGTCTTGTATCAATGTGATTTCCGCATATTCATATATGACATAGAACATTAGAAGATATATTATTAAATTTGATGAAAAATTCCCCTCATTGTTAATGAACTGAACAGATAAACCAGTCTCAAAAGAATAAATAATCAAGAAATTATTTTTTCAACAAAGTAGAATATTTATAATAAGTATTTGTACCATAGAGCTGCCGCTGTTTCCAGAGCCGGTCGAGAATTTACTCAGTTCATTTCCATTGGCGGCCCAAAGCTGAGTGAATACTTCTCGGAAGCGATTGAGCGTGTGATTTTTGTTCTGTGAGTGGAGCAGACCCAACAGATCCAGTTGCTTTTCAAGCGTCTATAAAAAATATGAAACATGTTTTATGAATAAATCAGAATTAGATAAAAAAAACTATTGTTCTCTTATAACTCTGGGTGAGAGCAGTTAAGGCAGCATCTTTTCTTTATACAAAATATTAAGTTAAATGCCTTCAATAGATATGTGTTGAAAAAGTGTGAGGCTCTGTATTTAATTGAGTAAAGTAATAACCGGACCTGATCATACAAAGCTTTTACCAGATCTCACACTCAAGCAAGCACCATTTGAAATTAAATGGGCAATATTACATCATTTTTTCATCCAGACCTTTACAAGTTATCACAGAATTTATGTTTTGAGTATTTACGCAGCCCATACCACTGAGGGTTTTTCGAAGAAATCTATCTGATCTGTATTTTATAGTAGAGATATTTGATATTCCAGTGCAATAATGCAATTATAATACTTTTACTCATTGAAATCTTACTAACTATAAAAGTAACATGTTGACAATCAACTTGTACTATAAATTTAAGTAGAAACAATTCAAGTCAGTGAAGGGAGGAATGAATATTACACTGTGCACAAATGAATTACCTCGAGTCCAAAAAATGATTGCACAGTATTAGTACGGTCAAGACAATCGAGGCCGTTAGTTCTGATTGTGCCATACTGTATACACTTATTTTCGTACTTTGTTTCCCTGAAAAGAAGCAAAAATTAAGATCCAAGCATTAATAATTTTGGTCATTACTAAAATAGATTGTTTAATTGCAAGATCCATGACAATTTTCTTCTTCATATTACAAATAAATGAACACTTGATTGAAGAATAAAATTATGAAAAATATGAGGAAATAAAATAGAAGTGTGTATAAGCAAAAAGATAAAATATAATTTTGGAATTTTGAAACTGGGGTTTTTAAGTTCAAAGTTGCAATAAATACTTATAAGTGAATAAATTAATGACACGAGTTGTTCTTAAGTTCAAGATTCAAATGTTTAATTACATAGATTAACGGATTAAAAAATATAATTAGCTTACGATTCCTCCCAATGAACGAAGAAAAATCCGTGTGCTTGCATATGATTATCAACTTTGGTCTTCAATTTGTTGAGGCACTTTAGAGCTCCCGCCCTGCTTTCTTGGAGGTAGTCAAATGATACAAAAAAAATGTCTTTGCATTCTGGCAAGGAGGAGTGATGAGTCTAAAGACAACAAATACAATAAACAAATGCATTACTGACATTCATACAAAAGGTATTTGCGATTTGAGTAATCTTACCATAGCATTTATCGTCCAACCAGAACCAATTGAGGGATAGTTAATACCGCCCCAGATTGGGGTAGAGGAGTCATCTCTAAATTCTCAAGTACGAGTCATGGAACTTGTTCGATAAACAATAAACTTTTACATTCTATTCAATTTGTACATTTTAATGACTGCATCAACTATTAGTAATTTTGACAACAAATAACCTGTAAATATTTATTGCACATTCTGTAACTCAAGAAAACTGCCTGTAAGATTTTGCTAACTTGGATCTGGGAGTCTAACTGTTTACGACGGTAGCGTGAGCTTTGATCATTTCTCTACTTTGAATAAATAATTAGGGACTCGATCGATTTGAAGTTTAAAAACATGAGCTAGGAAATGTAATGACACTCACCATCGTTCAAATTATAAATCCATCACTATTGGAATTTTCACTTCACTATTGTTTGTTTACTCACTAATATTTTCAATAAACAATTACACATTCACTTGAATAATTCATAAACTGTTCAACATAACCCACGGCGGAAAATAAAACATTTCAACAACATACAGATTCAACAAGCACTTAATTTTGGGCCCTCGAGGCCCGAGGCTACCTCTGGATTTTAATGTGATTCCGGCCGCGGCTTGATTGGAACTGGAGTTTACACGCAAATTATGTTCCCCTTCCACCAACGAGAAGACGATCCACGTGGAGAAAGAGCATAATTCCGTGGGAAAGGGAAATGCAAGTTTGAAATATTCCCAAATACCAGTGTATTTTCCATCACTAACGGAAATACAGTTCCGTGAGTATACCTCAACCCTGCATAAAATTGGAGTCTTCCTGGATGCAAGTTAGCAAAATATTGTTTTTTTTTCTATTATTTCTATTAAAACTAGTCACTACGACTAACTATTAATTTCGTTCTCTTATTTCTTATCCTAAAATATCAATTTTATTGCTCAAGTCTTCCAGTGAAGCCTACAGTTCCAATATAATTTCACTACATATAATTCTTTCACTACAATTTTATTTAATATACTTTTTTCACCTCACTAGCACTAAATCAACTCGAAGGGCTTTGTTCTCTTCAACCTTCTTGTGGATTCAGTGTTGTCTAGTAGTTGGATAACTTTTGTGTTGTCGTGTTGATAAAATATTAATGTGAGAAAATTATTTTCCAACAGCAAAAATAAAATTCCCACGATACAAATTCACATAGAAAATTAAACTAAATGAACACTAAAGTCTGATTGATAAAGTCCTAATTCTACACTCCAAATAAACCAATAAATAAAACTATTATCACAATTACAGAGTTAATACGAATAACTGATATTCGATCATGAAAACAATCAAGGTGATTTTCTTATAATTTCAATAGTTAAAATTTATCATCAAAAGGATTTTTTAGAAAAATATAATTGATCATTTAATAATTCAATCTTATTGATGCGATTTCAAGTCAGCTTCTATTTGTTTTAAAATATTTTGTGCTTAACCTCATATATAAACATAATACTGTATACCATTTAAGAATGTTCAATATAGGAACAAAACTAAGAAATGCATGTTTTACATTTTCAATATTAAAAAAATGATTGATTACCTCAAATGCTTGACTTAGAAGTGCTTCTCCTTCTTTACTAAGAGAATTACTCAACAGATTGACGAAAACCTGATGACCGTATTTTTCTTTTAAGTCCATCACATGCTTCTGGAAAGGGATGACGGTAGGTAAGAATTCCCTGGAAATTCTCACTTTATGTGATCCAACCTGGAAAGTTCAACATTTTAAAAATAAACTACTAAATAATCAACGTAAAACTCTTGACCATTCCTTAAAATAAGTTGGGTGGAGTAGTTCAAAAATCGTTAGTCTGAACAATTAATTAAATAATAAGTGCCATTAGAGAAAGTGTTTGCGGATTGTGCAACAAGCCAAAAACTCACAAACTTTAATGATAATCGAGGATGGTTTTCAAAAGAAAGCAGAGTTTTGAACGAAGACAGAGTAAAATTTAGGAGGAAACAAATTAATGCGAAGAATAAGATACATTTTAGATTGAATGCCACACAAACCAAATGAAAAATCACAAATTTCACAACAAACCAAACACAGGTCAAAGTAAAATCATACACATACCACTAAACCCAAATAACAGTGGACTAGAGAACCCACAATAACGTGGTTGAGTGAACTTGGAATATTTACTTAAAAATGAAACTCACCATTCAAGAAATACTCCATTGTTAAATATTGGCTGGCACGAAAAGAAGAAAAGTCTTAAGATCATGATTATAAGAATTCATCCAGTTCAAGATGTCAACAATAAAATGGTAGCGCAAATCAAATTCAACCACAATAGCATTGAACTTTGATAAAAGTTCTCGCGCATAGACTAACATAGTAGGCCTATTAATTAGCAATAAATTGAGCATGCATACAATATTTCAATGTTTATGTAAATTATAATTATTGAAGGCAATGTTTATTAATATTGGAGTTATCAACTTTCAACTATCTTATTTACATCGTGTTTCTAAAATAGATCGATAAATTTTGTGAGTGGTTTCCCATCATTAAAATAGATAACAAATTTCAATGAACATGAGTCCTAGAATGCATTGTCAATGAGACAATAATGGCGGAAGATTACAAACTTCTTCAAATTCTTAATTTTATAAGCGTCTCATGAGGATACTTGATGATCAATGCTTAATTAAAGTAAGTTAAGAATTCGAATAAGTCCAATCAGAATAAAATAAAACCATAGAGAAAAGATAGCATAAGCTTCTCTATGATAAAACTTACCCAAGTCACATAAATCAGGATACAAAAAAGTCAAAACAGACAAAAAATTGCAATTTTATAAATCTTTGCTTTGATCAATAAAATAGTAGAAAAATTCAAGATAACCTTGCTCGTAATGGTACAGTATGTGTTTTCATTGCAAATGTTGCCCATGTAGGCTTTTCGCCTGTGCGTGGGTAAAGGAATGAGTGTGTTATGGTGATTGGTGAGATGATCAAATGTCCTTGCTTAACGGCGGGAACCCAAGTAAGAATTAATACATTATTGAAGACGAAAGACTGGAAACCACAAAACTTGAAACATTTATATTCTATAGAGTACTATTCGGGACAACTAAATACTAAAATTTGCGAGCGCCAAAATGTCATTATGTGCTACTACCAACAGCTTACCAGCTTGATTTCGTGCGTACACGAGTATACAAGTATTTTTTCAGTAAAATAGTTGAATGTAAATGTTAAGAATTGCATGCCATCTATTGGTAATTGTGTTAACTACTTGAATTATTGAGACGCAATTCATTCTCCCTCTCCTATTCCTTTCTTGACCTTGGCTGTGAGCGAGCAGTCCAGTTCTCGTTCAGACGTTCACATGACAACATGTATACACCTCGCCCGTACCATCTTGCCTACCTGGCTTCAATCGTGGATATCTCAACACAAATTTTCCGTAAGTTACTACCTATGTTTACAGTCGTATTTCTTAAATGTTCTTAAACTCGGTTCTCCGTAGTTCCTAATTGTGCTACGATCTTACACATGTAGTACAATAAGGAATTACAGAGGACCGAGTTTATTAACATTTGAGCAATACGACTGTAAACATAGGTATGTAACTTACGGAAAATTTGTGTTGCGAGCGCCACGAAAGAAGCCAAGAATTGGCAAGATGACACGACGTGTTGACATGTGAACGTCTACACGAGAACTGGACTGATCGTACACAGCACACAGCCAAGGTGGAGAAAGGAATAGGAGAGGGGGAATGAATTACTTCTCAATAATTCAAGTAGTTAACACACAATTACCAATAGATGCATGTAATTCTTAACAAAATGATTCAAGTAACTGTATGCTAATGTTAAGATAATTTGAGAACGATGACTCACCTTGATTCCAGGCTGCTCCCAGAATATCGGCACTGATCCCCGTAATTGTACAAAAGACGTAGATGATCTATCGCAGACAATCATTTGTTCAGTCTCAACAAAGTTGGCTACAAATCCTTCGTCATTCAGTCCTCTAAGACTGAATCTGAAAAGATAACATAAATAATTTAGTGTCGCAATAATAAAATAGACATGATTATACAACAAAACAGAGAATATTCTTAATATATAAGATATAAAGCATATCCTACATGTTACAATGTTTGCAAAGAGTTCCTAAAACGCCGAGGAATTTGCGGAAACAAAAATACTTCCTATATACAGAGTCGGCATTATAATTTTCTTTTTTTCAAAACTTGATAAAACGCATTGTTAGAGTCAGAAAAGTTTTATCTGGATACACTTAGAGTACCTATTACTAGTATTTGATATCACACTTTCAAGCATCGCAGGCGTAATTTTGGCAATTTCCAACTTTATGTTGTTCTTTAAATCTTGAAGTGTTTTCGGATGGTTCACATAGACACGGGATTTCAAAAAACCTTACCGAAAATAAATTACACGGGGAAAAATCAGGAGATCGAACCAGCCATTGCAAATTGTCTCTAATTGGGATAAGGCATTCTGGGAAGTGTTCCTTCAAATCAGCCATTTTGTGTATTATATCCATTTTGTATGGATAGAAATTAAGGTCTTCGTGAAGAATTCTCACAGAAAGTCCAAGGGCAGACGCACATTTGGGTGCTGAACGCCTTGGAGATTGATTGCAATATTTAAGCTCTCATTGTCTCAATGTTTTGCGTAATCTAATGGGCCGTGGAACTTCAAGTCTTCGTTTTGTTGTTCTACCTGATTTTCTAAACGTAGTAACCCGTTTTAACCCATAAAACAATTGATTTCCGGTCTGGAACACGGGTCGACGGGGCTTTATTAAACCGATTCCGTAAAGCGCAGCTGCAACCACTGAACAGTTACTCGAAAAGTAGGCCTCAACAACGAACGCACACTCACTCCTCGCTGTTACAACGCATAATGGCGATTGAACTGTGCAAGAACAAAACTTTAAAACCATACCTTTCGAAAGTGACTACTAACACTCCGATATGTCATCAACTAACTCAATAGTGCACATTTCAAAAAAGGAAATGCTCCTAAGCAAGAAATTAGTGGATCCATAGCTGACCACAATTCTGTTGAGCTTAATACACTCTTCTCAGCAGTTGATTCTTCAGAGTAAGGCATATGTATGGGTACACTTCAACCTTCACCTTTAGTATTCGAACACGAATACTTTACCTTTCGACGTATAACTGAATTTCAAACTTCTAAAGGAGGTGATTATGGGTTTTAAATCACATATTTTAATGTGAAACCTCTTTGCATGGCACATAATTTTAAAGGTCATTCAAAAAAAGAAAACTGCATAAAAGTTGTGAAAATCATGAAAGACAAAAATAAAATGCTATACACACCTTGTGCCTGCTCTTTCAAGGCATATACGTGAGAAAATTATGGCACGTGCTTTTCTAGATCCGACGAACACTGTACGAATCTCAACGGATCCACAAATAACTTTTAATAGCCAGACGTCGCATTTGATGCCAGCCATGATGAAGGGAATGTGTAGAGTTCGATTCCTAAAACATGGTCACATTTCAGATTCATTTCAACGATTATTATCTGAAATAACACTTGCAGCGCAGATTAACAATCATTATTTAAAAAGTAAATAGAAATTCGAGATACACTTGGAAAATTTTAGTAGATATGATCATAAAAATATGCACCATTACACTCAATCTGTTAATGGAGAAGCAAATTATTTCTCAACACCTTACTTATAATTTTAGCGACAACTAGAAATGGATACAATTAAATGTTGTTTCATGGAAAAAAGGTTCCCAATTCAAGGTTTCAGGTGCTGTTCCCACTACACGATACGCCGTATAAGCCACGGTCATCAGACAAAATATAATATTTAACACGATTTTTGTCTCCAGTCTTTAGTGAACATTACAAGAGTTGAAACCTTGAGGTAAGATACGAAAACAATTCATGAAGTGTTGTCCTTGATGATTTGTGACGCATAGGGTTATAGGGCTACATAGAGAAACTCTCATGTACGGAATGAAAGGATGCATCGTCAGAGCGGCACGAACACACCCTTACGGATCATGAATACAAGGGAAAATAGCACATCAATATTTTAAATTTATTTGACACACTTTATGCAAGTATGCTAAGGGTTATGGGGTAAAATGAAGTTATAGAGATTCAATTTGATATTATGATACTGAAAAACGATAAATAGGAACTTGCAGCATGACTGAGCTTGTAGTTTATATTGCAGTGATTAATATTGGGTAACAAATTACTCATCATTGACATGAATGTGTAGAATCTTAAATGCTCTCACTCACCACATAAATCTGTTGTCAGGTTGGAAGACCTTAGTCCTCCTCTGGGCACACATGGTGATATCAGCTGGTGGTCTATCGCTGGGCGACCACGAAAAGTAGAACATGCCAGAGCTAAGCAATTTCCTGAGATCCGATATTTTCTCATCCTCAGCATATGGACCACGAAGAGGAATAAACGTCGTTTGTGTGATACGATAAATGCTAGTACAACCATCTCCTAGTTCGCCCACAGATGTCAGTCCGGTTACCATTATTAGATATTGGCCTGCAGCACACATAAAAAAATAAAATTTTGTTGAGTATTACAGAAGAGTTGGTTTCTTTTAATTCGAATAGGGTTCCCAATGAAACCTCCTACTGTCAAATTATCATTGTAAAGAATATTAAGCTTTTTCCTAAATTTTCACCAACCTTATAAAAATCTGGTGTGGTACACTCACACAACTTTCCTTGCTCATATTTGAAACTACGATCAAACTTCTGTATATGTGTATATATAATTGTTTTCAGAGAACTTTTTCCTTTGTGTGAATTGTGAAATTCGATGATTTTTTAGTCATTTTTTCAAAGTCGTAAAAACAGCTGCTCTACAGATGAAATATCTCGACTATGTGTTCTTTTTATGAACTGCGCTACCTACCTACCTCATGCACGAGAAGGAGGTTACTAAGTCCATTTCTCAGGGATGGGGTAGACCCCCATTGGTTTCCCAGAAAGGAGACTCATGCCAGTTGATAGAGCTGATAAATAACTATACAGGGTATGAATTTGAAAAAAATCGGTCAAGTTATTTTTGAGAAAATCGTGAAAAACATGGTTTTTTAGTAATTATCCGCCATTTTCTCAAGAATATTACGGAGCTCCTGCAATTTTCCCAGCAATGAGATTCATGTCAGTTGATAGGGCTTATAAATAGCTATTCATGATATAAATTTGAAGAAAATCGTTAGAGCCATTTTCGAGAAAACCGTAAAAAACATGGTTTTTAGTAATTATCCGCCATTTTTCTCAAGAATATTACGGAGCTCCTGCAATTTTCCCAGAAATGAGACTCATGTCAGTTGATAGGGCATATAAATAGCTATCCATGATATAAATTTGAAGAAAATCGTTAGAGCCGTTTTCGAGAAAACCGTGAAAAACATGTTTTTTAGTAATTATCCGTCATCTTGAATTTAATTTTATTGAATTTCTTATTGTTGGATCCTCATGATATAAAGACCTTAAGTTTAAAATTTCAAGTCAATCGGTTAATTAGAAATGGAGTTATGGTGTTCACAGACATACACACATACACAGACACACACACACACACACACACACACACACACACACACACACACACACACACACACACACACACACACACACACACACACACACACACACACACACACACAGACCAATACCCAAAAATAATGTTTTTGGACTCAGGGGATCTTGAAACGTATAAAAAACTTGAAATTGGGGTACCTTAATTTTTTTTGGAAAGCAATACTTTGCTACCTATGGTAGTAGGGCAAGGAAAGTAAAAACATTGGAAAGAAATAAGCTCACATAAATAGCCCAAATGACATGAAAAAACAAACTACCTAGCTTGAATAAATGCGAAAATTAAAAACAAATTAATGACTATGTTGATCATGTTAATTTTCGAATTGGTGGAGTATATTTATTACACTCTTTTTCTATTAATATAATAATAATATCGAGTGACCTGGTTGGCACAGTTCTGGTGTCAAGTTTACAGTTCGCAACTGATTAATTTCAGGGTTTCTGACATGACCTGACGACTGGTTTTTTTTTGGGACGATGACAAACTGGGCTGACGACAAACTGGGATGACGACAAAGTGGGCTACAGACAAAGTTGCACGCCGTCAAACTGGGCTGCATTCCTTAGAATGCCAGTTTGGCGGTGCATGCAACGACAAACTGGCACTCCTGAGATTTTGTCATTGAACGACAAAGTTGCACGCCGTCAAACTGGGCTGCATTCCTTAGACTGCCAGTTTGGCGGTGCATGCAACGACAAACTGGCACTCCTGAGATTTTGTCATTGAACGACAAAGTTGCACGCCGTCAAACTGGGCTGCATTCCTTAGACTGCCAGTTTGGCGGTGCATGCAACGACAAACTGGCACTCCTCAGATTTTGTCACCAGACGACAAAGTTGCACGCCGTCAAACTGGGCTGCATTCCTTAGACTGCCAGTTTGGCGGTGCATGCAACGACAAACTGGCACTCCTGAGATTTTGTCATTGAACGACAAAGTTGCACGCCGTCAAACTGGGCTGCATTCCTTAGACTGCCAGTTGGCGGTGCATGCAACGACAACTGGCACTCCTCAGATTTTGTCACCAGATGACAAAGTTGCACGCCGTCAAACTGGCTGCATTCCTTAGACTGCCAGTTTGGCGGTGCATGCAACGACAAACTGGCACTCCTGAGATTTTGTCATTGAACGACAAAGTTGCACGCCGTCAAACTGGGCTGCATTCCTTAGACTGCCAGTTTGGCGGTGCATGCAACGACAAACTGGCACTCCTCAGATTTTGTCACCAGACGACAAAGTTGCACGCCGTCAAACTGTGCTGCATTCCTTAGACTGCCAGTTGGCGGTGCATGCAACGACAAACTGGCACTCCTGAGATTTTTTCACTAAACGACAAAGTTGCACGCTGTCAAACTGGGCTGCATTCCTTGGAGTGCCAGTTTGGTGGTGCATGCAACGACAAACTGGCACTCCTCAGATTTTGTCACCAGACGACAAAGTTGCACGCCGTCAAACTGGGCTGCATTCCTTAGACTGCCAGTTTGGCGGTGCATGCAACGACAAACTGGCACTCCTCAGATTTTGTCACCAGACAACAAAGTTGCACGCCGTCAAACTGGGCTGCATTCCTTAGACTGCCAGTTTGGCGGTGCATGCAACGACAAACTGGCACTCCTCAGATTTTGTCACCAGACGACAAAGTTGCATGCCGTCAAACTGGGCTGCATTCCTTGGACTGCCAGTTTGGCGGTGCATGCAACGACAAACTGGCACTCCTCAGATTTTGTCACCAGACGACAAAGTTGCACGCCGTCAAACTGGGCTGCATTCCTTAGACTGCCAGTTTGGCGGTGCATGCAACGACAAACTGGCACTCCTCAGATTTTGTCACCAGACGACAAAGTTGCACGCCGTCAAACTGGGCTGCATTCCTTAGACTGCCAGTTTGGCGGTGCATGCAACGACAAACTGGCACTCCTCAGATTTTGTCACCAGACGACAAAGTTGCATGCCGTCAAACTGGGCTGCATTCCTTAGACTGCCAGTTTGGCGGTGCATGCAACGACAAACTGGCACTCCTCAGATTTTGTCACCAGACGACAAAGTTGCACGCCGTCAAACTGGGCTGCATTCCTTAGACTGCCAGTTTGGCGGTGCATGCAACGACAACTGGCACTCCTCAGATTTTGTCACCAGACGACAAAGTTGCACGCCGTCAAACTGGGCTGCATTCCTTAGACTGCCAGTTTGGCGGTGCATGCAACGACAAACTGGCACTCCTCAGATTTTGTCACCAGATGACAAAGTTGCACGCCGTCAAACTGGGCTGCATTCCTTAGACTGCCAGTTGGCGGTGCATGCAACGACAAACTGGCACTCCTCAGATTTTGTCACACATTTCAATTCTTTGAACTGACTATGATGATGATATGGCTGTGACGAACCTGAGGAGAAGAATCCGTCAGATCAAGAAGTTCTAGAGGCTTTCATAATTATCAGGCAAGGATTAAAACTGAAAAATAGTGTACCAGACATGTCTGTTTGAATAGATGTTAGTCGTTTATTGAACATGATTTTTTATTCAAATGCAAAATTCAACCGAAAATTACTCACTTTTTCAAATATAAAACATTAAAAAATAGGAAGGTTGAGTTATTATAGTAACTTATTTATAGTGAAGTTATTGACAAAATAACTGTATTTTGCGTTCCATCTAATAGTAGTGTAAAAAGTTGAAAAATATTGCTACAGAGTATGTACTTTGATTAAACTCTACTAATAGTACAAATCAAGCTTTCTGAAAATAAATTGGTGAGTTTACTTACTTATAACATTCTACAAATATTCAAAAAACATGTTTTTTTTCAAACAGCATGAATTTCCAAATTTCCATATAGGTACCCTACCCACGTTCGCGATTATATGTTCTATGTACCATATTCATTTATTTACCGCTGTGATACGATATTATAAGATCCATAGGATCGTGGCAGTTTTCTTGACAGAACCTCTCAATAACGAATACCTCTCTGCAGCGATTTTTTTCTCGGGATGATCGACTTCGTTATACAGAGGTTCGACTGTAATTATAACAAGGAGGGGGCCCCCTAGTTTGAGAATTTTAACCAACCATTTTTTCACATCGCGTGATAACTGATTCTTCTTAGGCCTCCAAGGCAATTCAAAAGTAATATGTATAAGAAATATTGAGGACGAAGACTTTGCAAAAGTTTCTGGGTTATCTTCAAATTAATATAGTTCATAAGATTTTTATCACAATTTATATGCCTACTCCAACAGAATAGTATGATAATGTTCTGCTTACATGATTTGAAATGTGCCATAGGCTGCTAAACTCGAATTTTCAACTCCAAAAGCTTCTAAAATTGATTCCAACTATCAAACAAAAATATTCTGATAGACTACAATATTCTAAACAATCTTCATTTCTGATGAATTTCCATTCATTATTGAATGAACTAGGCAAATGTGACTTTCTGGTGCTGAGAATATAATGTAGAAATATCTCTCCAAACACCAATTTCAAAACAATCAATTGGCAATATTGCATCTAAAGGTGCGTACAGATTTACGCGCCGCGAACATGAGCAATTCACTTTTAATCAGCTGATGCCAAGCTGTTTATATCTATATCTTACCGTTTCTGTAAAAGTACAGCTGATTAAAAGTGAACTGCTCATGTTCGCGGCGTGTATATCTGTACGCACCTTAATAGCCTACAAGCTCTCACACTGGAATGTATTTCGAACTTACAATAGTGAAGCACTTACAGTATGGTAGAACAATAGAAGAACTTACAATATGGTATATTCATTCCGTGCTCATACTCAGTACTTATCGATCAATCTCCATTTGTCATCTTTGAATACTGCCTCTTTCTCACCCAATTACAAATGCAGTGATAGCACCCCACCCAATGACCGCAGGGTATACTCAACCTGCTGGCTTCATATTTTGTGCAAAACAAACAGACATTTCGCCCATTACCAACAGTTAATTCCTCTTGCTCGTTCAAATCTGCCAGCAGGTGAGTAACTTGCTGATCGACAAACTCTGCGGTACACATCTCGAAAGGTGTGTTTGGGTTGAACGATATCACCACTAACCTGTACTCCTTCAATGATTCATCAACCAACTCATTCTGATTTTCATGTTGGTTTGTTTCTGTTTCTTCAGTCGTTTCTTCATGAAGAATTCCTACTGTCCTATTACAAAACATTGTGATCAGACTTTAAATAAAAAAGAAGAGAGGTAATTATGAATCTATGAATGAAATGAGAGCATGAATGCACCAAACCCTACCAAGCTGGTGACCTTATGCTGATGTATCATTTATTAATGATGACAGAAGCCTCGATTTAAACAAATAGAGAGAGAGAGAGAGAGAGAGAGAGAGAGAGAGAGAGAGAGAGAGAGAGAGATATGAGATTGATTGAGTACTTTATTTATGTAGATTACAATATATACTGGCTTTTACATTATATACAATAGCTTACAATACAGCAAAATTATAGATTAATTTACATAATATAGACTAAGAAAATTATTATTGAACTGCATATGAAAAAAGCAATTGGTAATAGCTATAGATAATATTGTTATGCATCTACATAAATTGGCGGAGCTTTGGACATATCAATGTCCATTCTTTGGAAAGAATATTCAAAATATCCTTCCCACTAACTCTCTATCAAAGAGAGAGATAGATAGATAGATAGATAGATAGATAGATAGATTTTATTTTACAATCGTTACTAGGCTTGTCGCCTATGGTAACATGTTTACAAAATTACAGTTTTACAAATCATCTTAAATGATAACACAGCTACATAACATAAATTATTCTATTACATTCTCATAATAATAATAAGAGATATGATAATAATTCTATATAACTCTAAAATAATTAACAAAAAATTTAAGATGCATAATAATACATACAATAAACGAAAATAAAATGCCATTGGATATTATGATTTACAGGTATTAGTAGGTGTCAATCAAACGCTCCAATACTCCAGCAAAACAAGCAAAATAATATTGTTACTGTACAACGATTATTGCAAATTTCCAATAAAAAAGTATTCACAACTTCTACAAAAAGATTGTGGCTAAAAACATATCTATGTATTCTCATTCAACAGAGCAACAAGCCTGGACCTGAACGAGAGAGAGAGAGAGTGAGTGAGATATTGATTGATTGATTAATTGCCTTTATTAGGGCGGAGTTAGGACTCATGTTCCTCTCTGCCACTCAACCCTAAAGCCCGTTTAGTGCGTAAAGTGGGTGCCTAAGCATTGGTGTATTAATTTGTGTGTGTGTGTGTGAGTGTGTGTCTGAGAGAGAAAGAATGAGAGAGAGGGAGTGAGGGAGAGGGTGTGAATGAAAGAGAGAGTAAGAGAGAATGAGTGAAAGAGAGAAGAGTAAAAGAGCGCTAAAGAATAAATCAGTCAACGTCCTAAATAACAATACGAAAATTACATTGACCCATGTCAGATGGACTACACATCTATAGAACTAATCACTCGCCGGAAGCCCTTGACTAATTCCGTTTTGTAGTTTCTGCAATCCCTCCCTGTTTGGAACAATATTCACAATTCAGGTAGCTTATAGCTTATGTGGTCGCCCTTTTTACTGTATCTTTGAAGCTCATTTATGAAGTCTACCAGATCTACTCTGTTAAGTCCAGTCACTATATACATTGGTGCATGCAATTTATATTGTAGTTCTGATTTTTAATATATTATTTGGGTTCATAAGAGAAGTCCAGAACCAATTTCTTCATGCAAAATTTCCTTGTGCTAGATACAGAGTGGCCCAAAAACCTCATATTTTCGGCTCATTTTCCAGTTTTCAGCTATTTCTGCCAAATCTCGTAATCGGACAGAAAAATTTGCTCTAGCCTTTTTTTTAGATTATGAAATTCTGTATAAAATGAGATCATTCGGAACTCTTTATCTCCAATGAGTACTGAGTTTTGATTTTTCAAAAATGAGTGAAATTTGAAGAAAAAAATCAAATTCGATGAATTTTAGTTTTTGATCAACAATATCTTACGATTGTGACCATTTAGATGTATAATTCAAAATCCCTCTGGGGATATTTTTGTGCTCTACAATCTGAGATCAGGTAGAGCGCTCTATCTCATATAAATTTCCAGGTACACCTGATAACAATGCTCCTTGTATTGTGAAAAACACCTAATTTTCAGCTTCAACCATCATCACCAACTACATTGTCCTCACATTAATATTTCGCAAAATGACATAAGTTTATGATATTATGATCTATGTGAATCACCCGTTAGATGCATTTCAGTATTTCCTAGTGGAGAGGCGCGCTTAAGGACACCTTAAGGATCAAAATATCAATCACTTTTAACTTTTGACACAATGCTCAGACAAATACAATAACTGAATAACAAGAGATGTAAAAATTTCTGTCAATAATGACCGCCATCTTGTATTTTTCAATGATGTCGAATACCATCATCAATAATCTTATTCGTCTTGTTGTAACGAGGAGATTGAGACCATTTGCAAAATTGCAAATTTTCAACTTATTATTCAAGATTTATTGAAATCGAAATTGCAAGATTTCGACTTATCATCATTACGATCCTTATTATGCTAGACCTAATGAAGAAATTGAGACATCTTCCACGGCTGTTACTCAAAAATGACCACAGAGTGCCTTATTCATGACGTTTGCGCCCGAACTATATTTTAAATTATCTCTAACAAATTTGATTATTCTGAAACGTCTCTGATCGGGGAGCTTTAGGGTAGAACTAGCAATGTGTGCTGGGGTAATATGTTCATGGCGTTCAAGAGAGTAAACAAAACGAAGACAATAATTTTGGCAGCGCAGCATTTTATCATTAAGTGTAACTTGCATGTCATTGTGGACAGAGTTGCAGTACGTGAAATGTGAAAAAATCAAAGATTGGACGAGTAATAATCGTATACTTCTAGGAAGGACATCTTGCAATTTTTCAAGTGAATGCATTGCTGAGAAAACCTTTCTACAGGTTTTACTGACTTGTTCTGACCAGTCGAGGTTTTTATCCATAATGATGCCTAGGTTTTTCAGAGAGAGATACCTTGATAAATTCGGATACGCATTCATAAAATCAAGCACTATCCAATTATTGATATATGTTTCATATTATATTGTATTGACATAATTTTTTGTGTATTATTTTTATTGATAACTCTAACCTATTAATAATTTAACAATATTAAACCTCCATTTAAATGGTGGTTGCCGCTTCATGCCTTGATAACAGATTACAGATTATCAACAAAAATTACAAGATAAAAGTCCAAGTAGCACTAACATATTATTCAAATTTTAAAATTTCTCTTTAGTCAAATTATTTTTAATCTCTTATTCTTATTGTAATGCAAATCATTACAATAGTTTATTGTTTAATATTATACTTTCTGCACCAGTAAAAATTCTGACTAAAGGCAACTCAAATCTGAGACCAGTTGAGGTGGGTGAAATATAGCTTGATATTAATAATAGCTGAGCTGCGATAGAGCAGTCGAAGAGAACAGTCGCATAACAGCTCTCTTATCGCTCAGCAATGATAGATATAGCAAGTTACCACGCGCAAATAGGCTCTTTTCGTAATGTTAGGTGGTGAATACATATGGTATTCGCAGTAGACAAACACTAGTATTATTGGCACATTGTTGTAGAATATTTTCAAAGCTTCAAAATGACATCTGGTTGGAGGCTGTAAGTCCATATTTTACGGCTGGAGCGTCATCGGAAAAAGAGTACAAAGTACTGTTTGCAGCGGAAAACACGCTTTTTCCACCAAATGCCAATCTCAACAATTAGAAAACCGTGTAACTCATGACTCTTTGAAGGTACATACTTGGGAATGGTATCAATCTCTATATAATGATGTGTAGAAATAGATTATCCATGATGACAATCTTAAAAATGTTTGTCATCATGAAAAAATCAAGATGGCGGCAAAAATATGTCGATTTTCAAGAAATCATCTTTAATTCTAATAATGTCGAGGATTTTGGATCAATTAAGTCATCTGGAAGCTTCAATACAATCATACTACAATATCCGAAAGATTTATCCGATTCCACCAACTTTTACTATGGTGAATTTAACTACAAACTCTTGAAATCAGATTTTTGGCTGCCATCTTGGATTTTTCTAAGATGACAAACATTTTTGAGATTGCCATCATGGATAATCTATTCCCATACATCTTTATGAAGAGATTGATACCATTTTCAGGTCTGTACCTTCAAGGGGTCATGAGTTACAAGGTTTTCTAATGGTTGGGATTTACATTTGGTGGAAAAAGCGTATATTCCGCTGCAAAAAGTACTCTTTTTAGTATATTTCGCACCTAGAGCAGAAAATGAGATTTTTCCGGCTCGAAATCGGTTTTCAAGTCCGAGGCTGTAGGACGAGCACTAGAAAAGATTGAGAGCCGGAAAAACACTTTTGCCCGTGGTGCGAACGATATTTTTCGCCACACTACAGGTATTGCTGACAAAATAAATAAAATAAAGAATACAAAATAAAGAATACTTGTTATCGTACCTATCTCTTGATTTTAGTGGTAGAAGATTTGCAGTCAGGATTTCAGATTCTTTTAAAATTTCACTTGGAATATCACGGGCGTCGTCATCTTCAAGCATTTTTGAAAATTCGGAATGTGCTAATCAACAATAAATAATTGAATAAAAATGGTTGCGAAGCGAATGCTGAATTAGTTTGATTCGAAATTCGAGCTGAAATAATGGGAACTTCAGATGAGGAAAGTTGACACTCGCCCGATCTAGCGAATACGGACTTCCATGTTAGCGGCTGGAAAGAGTACGTTTTCCGGCCTAGGCCGGAAAGAAACCCTTTTCTGACGTCAGACGAGAGTCGTCTGCAAACAAGGTCTTTCAGATCTACGTAGGGACTGGAAAATAGCTGCTTTCTGTGCAGTGTGGCGAAAACTCTTTTTCCGATGACGTTCCAGCCGTAAAATATGAACTTACAGCCTCCAACCAGATGTCATTTTGAAGCTTTGGAAATATTCTACAACGATGTGCCAATAATACTAGTGTTTGTCCACTGCGAATACATATACAGGGTGGAAAGTTTCTGTTTTCAACATTTTCTGTTCTTCAGTATTGTATATCGTCATTATCACTTAATTAATTTCTAAAATCTAAATTGAATCCCACCCTATAACGTTTGCTTTGTGTGGAGTTGAGAAGTTGATATTGTGGTCATTATTCATATTGAATGAAAAAGACTAAGAAATTGTCAAAAACCACTGATTTATTGATAAATAAATAGAAAGACCGGTTTCGGTTATTACACCATTGTCAATCTCTGATAAACTAAAACTAAATACAAGAGCAGCAGAATTTATACTAGTAGGCGAGTACTGCTATTGGTCGAGGGCATGAACGCCTGCCATTGGCCTAGCTAGACAGTCTCCTCCCCCTCAACGGTGTGACAAAATGGCTGCTTAAGCAACAGAATCGCCATGATAATAAAATTTACTTTTTAGTACAAAATAAGAACCAAGAAAACAAATGTGAAAGATAATAAAACAAATATGTAAATGGAAAAACTATTGACTAATGTATGCTTACATGTTTATGATAAAACTAAATTCGTAGTGTTGTACTGGTTGAAATGAATCTGGTCATTTAAACTATACTGGGGATTTTCCTTAATTACTCTTGTTATGTTTTTTTGACAATTTCTTAGTCTTTTTCATTCACTATAACGTTTGTTTCATTTATCTATTTTGAGTCATTGAAGCAATATTGTATTCACTATTACTCATTCTAATATCATCCACCTTATTTATTAATCCCATAATTCTAGATTCAAATCATATATTCACATGTTATAATACTGCTAACAGCTCTATTCCATCACAACCCGGTCGTGTATTTATGGGAAGGATATTATTTTATATCCTTCTTAGAGAATCGACAATTATTTGTTGAAACACCGACGATTTATGAAGTTACATTACAATTTTATATTATTGTTATTCTAATTGCATTTAATATTTATTTTTATTGATCAATTTTTTATACTTTGTCAAATTCGTTGAATAATTAGCATCACCGTCATTTAATGTGAATTAGTGTATAAGCCAGTAATTATTGTAACATACATAAAGAAATCTAATCTGATAATAGATACTAGACACAAACTAGAGTTTGGAGAATAGTATCTCTCTGATCGATAGTAGACACAAAATCTTGCATGCAACGCCAAACTGGTACTCCTGAGATTTTTTCACTGAACGACAAAGTCGCACGCCGTCAAACTGGGCTGCATTCCTTCGACTGCCAGTTTGGCGGTGCATGCAACGACAAACTGGCACTCCTCAGATTTTGTAACTAAACGACAAAGTTGCACGCCGTCAAACTGGGCTGCATTCTTTATAGTGCCAGTTTGGCGGTGCATGCAACGACAAACTAGGCTGGAAAACCAGCCCAATTTGTCGTCAGCCCACATTGTCGTCAGCCCAGTTTGACGCGGTCCCATTTTTTTAGGCAGCCGTGGCCGACGACTAATTTGTCCATCCAAAACAGAGAAGTGGCCCGAGATAAATATCTTGCCCGGGCCAAGATTTGAACCCGGGCCTCTATATTATAAAGCCAGCAACAGCAAATAATCCACTCTATTACTATGAAAAATATTTTCTATAAATCTAGTAATTGCTAAAATGCTATGATACGCTTCTATGATTTGGCACAGTATTTATCATTAATTATTAGGAATTTAAGATTATCTTCAGAATTGGATAAAAGAGAATATTTTAAAAAAATACAATTATTGAATAATAATTCATTTTGAAATATTATCAGAATGAATTAACTAACCTGAAGTTGCAGTTAGGATACCCAAAGTTCCGTAGGCTTCGCATAATTTATTAGTATGCTTTTTCTTCATGTCTTCCTTCTCAGTTTGTTCTGAAAGAAGAGAATAATAATGAATTAAGTCTAATCTGATCATTACGAGAACTGAAAAAATACAATATAATTGAGGTGGTGCAAATAAATTATTCATAAGATACTTTGCTATCAAAGTTTCACATATGGATATATATCTGATAGAGTTAATATCAGCATCAGAGAAATAGATCCAACCCATCCACCGCTCCACGCTCCAACAGATCAACTCAATTGTGCAACCCTCCCGCTATCGTAGAACACGAAAAATAACCAAAGAGGTAGAGGAGCTCGAGAATGGAAAACAACTTATCTTGTTATTTGTATGTATGGAACTTGAATTCCACACATAAATTGATATTCATGTAGCCCAAGTTTTAATTGGAATGAGTGAGCAACCTAAATCGATATTCAACAAACTCAATCTTCAGAGGTTGATGAGTAAAAGCCGAAGAAATTTCACAAGCGAAACAAGAATAAGACAAACTATGAACCTGGATTTCCAGGGATGTAGTAATTTGCAACGACATTATTTTACAAAAACGAAATTCTAAGTGATAAAACAGCCATATTAACAGAAATTCCTGTAGTTAAAAATAATTTTATTCAATCGGTGAACCTACACTAAGTTGTTTAATGTGAGTTCATTCTAAACCATTAGGAAATTTCATCATGAACATGAAATTGACACAGGCAAGCAAGGCTGAAATAGCATGTCATATACGATGAATGTAAAGAATTATTAGTTTATTAGTCTTGGGATGTGATCGTTCGATGTGTGCACGATCAGCTATGCATGGCCTAGCGTGCAGATGAGAAACAATATCTGGAAAGAGCAATAGAAACACCACACTGAAAGCGTGCATTTTCTAGTTGTGTTCACTGTGAGCAGTTATATGCAAGTCACAACGTGTTTCAATGGCACTTTCCAGATTTTGTTTTTCGGCTCATGCATGATTCGACGTGCTCTTGAACATATACACATTCAATGTGATCACACCCTAAAAGTGATATTATTAATCAGGAATATAACACATGGAGTTCTACTGCTCGCGAGAAAACAACAGTTTGAATTAGTATATTAATGCACATAAATAGAACTAAGATTGATATTGTCATCTATTTTCCACTATGAAACACAAACTCGTGCTTTGGTAGGCATTATAATTATATAGCTGCAATAAAGCATACTCCTGGCTAATTGCAAAAAAACTATATTGGTTTTTGTCTTGGCTAGTGAATAGATTTCATATCAAAGTTAGTCCAGTCACTATACATTGGTGCTTGCAATTATTTATATTGTAGTTCTGACTTTCTAGTATATTGTTTGAATGCATAAGAGAATTCCAGAATCAATTTTTTCATTCAAAATTTCCTTGTGATAGATAAAGGTTGGCCCAAAAACATCGCGCCTCTCCACTAAATTAAGTGCATCTAATGGGTGATTCTCATAGACCATGATCTTAGGAACTTATATCATTGAGCGAAACATCAATGTGAGGACAATGATGACGGTTGAAGCTAAAAAAAGGTGTTATTCAAAATACAAGGAGCATTGTTGTAAGGTGTACCCGGAAATCTGTATGAGATAGAGCGCTCTACCTGGTCCCAGACTGTAGAGCACAAAATTACGCCCAGCGGGATTTGGAGATATACATCTAAATGTTGACAATCAAAAGATATTGTTGATCAAAATTGATTTTAAAAAAATCATAACTCAGTACTCATTGGAGATTGAGAGTTCCGATCGTTCACATTTTACCCTATAATCTAAAAAAATGCGGAAGAAAATTTTTCTGTCCGATTACTGGATTTGGCGGAAGTAGCTAAAAACTGAAAAATGAACTGGAAATACGATGTTTTTGGGCCATCCAGTATCTAGCGCAAGTGAATTTTGCATAAAAAATTTGGTTCTGGACTTCTCTTGAGTATCCAAACAATACTAGAGAATCAGAACTACAAAATAAATTGCAAGCACACCCCCTTTTTCATGTCTGTATTGACTGGAGTGAGATTCACGTCATAAAGTCACATTTTACACGCCTACTTCAAACAACAAATAAGTTGAAGGAATCTATTTGAGTTAGAATTACTCGAATTTTGTTTTTAGAATAAGTAATTCAAACTTTAAAATGACTGATATTGTCTATAGTCTATAGGCAGGTTGTAATATTATAAAACGATAGTACGCAATAATACTTACCGAGAAGGATAATAGCCTGAGACTCTAGTAGTAAACTGGTTTCTACATTTCGCTTCTCGAGTAGAATGCTATACGGCAGACCAGGAATATTCTTTTCTAAAACTCGAATGTTCTTTACCAAAGCCATTTTTGTAATGGAACCTGAAGTGACGTGACTTGATGCAATAATATTATAAATTACACAACTATTTTCGCCATTATTGATTGCAATGCCTCTTATTGAATATTTAATAAGTAATACCTGTGGTAATACTGAATAGAATAAAACTACAAATGTAGAACTTATCCCTTCACGAAAATTAGAACTTTAGAATCTTCCTTTAAGAAAACGAAATTCAAAGATTCCAGAACAATCATAATCTAAAGTGCATGGAAGATGGAAGATAAAGATAGAATTCTAACCAAACTTCACATAACAAGTTCGCAATGCTTTCTTTCCGGTCTCAGGTGTACCAACATGAATGCTGATTTGCTTTCCATCGAACAATAATATTGAGCGTCTTCAGGGATACACTGCTCCAATGACTCGAGTGACTCGAGCTAGGTGACCCGCGTTTCATGGGAGCTTTTGACAGTTCATCACCCGGTCGCCATCTTTGATTTTTCTAGCCCGGGTCAGGAATCGTGACCCGACCAAATAGTACGGGCTACGAAGTTCTAGCTCGAGTCACCCGGAATCGGAGCGCTCCTATTGGTTGAAAGTTTCGCGTCGTCTGCTCTGGTCTGCAGTCAAGTAAACAACACAACTAAATGCAAATATGGAGGATTATTACGAATACAAACATGAGTTTGTTTTTGAAGGCATATTTTATAAAATAATTGGAAAGGAGGAAATTTACACATTATTGGCTGGTAAGTTTATTAATTGAATTTTTGACAATATTATTAGTTTAGTATAACTATTATATTAAAATATATTTGTGCTCATGACGTGATCTACGGTATCCAAAACTGTTACAGTAGGCTTTTTAGTGTTCATAAAGGAAATAAATTGTGAATAATAAAATAAATAATATAATATTTTGTTAATATTATTCTGTGTGGTCATGAAAGTTATTGATCCATTTAAATAGCATTGAAATATTTACTTTTGATTTTGGCTACTTCTTAGATTTTTATAGCTGTTTAACCTCAATACCTATTCGTATTTTGTTTATGGCATAATTTATTAAAAAATAAATAGAATTTCATTATCAAATTTCAGAATACTTAATCGGCTAAACATAAACTTAAACCTAATAAACTTCACTCATTTTCATTTCATTAAAAAGTTTGTTATTCTATGGAATAGGCCTATGCATTATAAAGATTATAAAAATTATCTCTTGCTTTCTATAAGAATAATTTTATTTGCTATGCAGGTCCTCTGCATTTCATGAAGATTGATTTCAATTTAAATTTAATAGCTCAAGTACTGAAACTTTATGATTTTTGTTTTACAGGCAGCTTGGACTTCTTCCAGTCCTACCTGAAACAAAACTATGGCCACATCGAGATGGCTGGTTTAGCAGCAGGTAAGGCGCTTTCATGCAATCCTCTTATAATATAATTTCTATCACATACCGTAATAACGATTAGTGATAGTAGTCACATTGGTATAAATAATTTTACCATATTCTGCTGCTATTTTTTGTAGATACTGTGATAATTTACGCCAAGCTAAAAACTTGGAGCTTTTACATTAGAGTTGTCATTCAAAGTTTTTAACAAATTATGGCAATATGTTAAAATTACAGCAAAATTGCTTCCTCAACTTGTAAAAATCCCTCTATCTAATATGATTTTTGTTTTCCATACATTCTAAACACTGAGAAAGTTGCCAACAAAATTTTCCTTCATTACAAGTCCATGCAGACTATGCTTTCTTAGCGAAAATTTTGACAGCTCTTGTTGCTCCACATTGTTTGAGAACAGCAAATTTTTAAAGATAATCAACAACTTTTTTATAGAAGAATCTGTAAAAACTTTGGTGTATAATATGCAGCTTTAAACCCATTGCATTTTGAAAACTTAAACCAAGCTACTCCACAATTGAAAGAAGTCTGTCTTTTCGTCAATACTAAAGAAGATACAGAGAAAAACATAGAAGACTTACAGTATAGAGAAATCTCTAAAACTGTGAGACGAATAAAATGTTTAGGAAAATTTGTAACCTTTAATTTTTCCTAGGATAGTCAGTATTTGATTAACATTGGTGTTGCTATCCTTTTGCCAGATTTTTTACAATGTTGAAATATGATCAATAATTGTTAATTATTAACAAAATTTTCAATCAAATTATGCAAGTGTATTATTTATTGAAAAGTAAATTCACTTGATGAGTACAATAAATTGATTGTTCTTCAATACTCAAGAAGATACAGAGAACAACCTAGCAGACTTATAGTATAAAAAATCTCTAAAACTATGAGACAAATAAAATGTTTAGGAAAATTTGTAACCTTTAATTTTCCATAGAATAGTCAGTATTTGATTGAATGACAGTATTTGATTAACATTGGTGTTGCTGTCCTTTTGCCAGATTTTCTACAATGTAGAAATAATATATCCAATAATTGTTAATTATTAACAAAATTTTCAATCTAATTATGCAAGTGTATTATTTATTGAAAAGTAAATTTACTTGATGAGTACAATAAATTGATTGTTCTAAGAAGAATGAACAATTGATATTACATAAGATATACTGGTATCAGCTATCCTCTATAAAAGGCAGTGACTAGGCAGAGAATCGGCAACGTTGTTCTCCTATATTACTCTACTGCCAATATAACGTGACCTCACTATAGACGCGATTCTTCTATGTTATATCATAGAGAAGCAATAGCATAAGTAGATATCCCACGGTATAGGGCGTTTATGTCGCAACTTTTACTGTTATCTCAAGCTGATAGTCCACGTAGTTCTTTCCCGTAAAGCTTTATGATGCTGTTAGTCTCTCATATTGTGCCGTTCATACACTCTTACTTGGTCAAAACAGTAAAAATCGACAACAATCGACAGTAATAGGCTTGAGATAACAGTAAAAGTTGCAACATAAACGCCCTATACCATGGAATATCTACTTATGCTATTTTTTCTCTATGGTTATATGTTCATGATTATAACATTATTTGAGCTACTCTTCCGGTGTAATTTAATCAAGCTTCTGTAAGATTTTGTAGCCAAGCTTGAAGTTTCCTTCAAAAAACAACTTCAAAAAAGTAGCACTGATACTGTTTGAGAGTGATTTATATCATATTGAAAATTAAGAACTACAATATATTTTGCAAGCACCACTGTATATATATAGACTGCACTACTAGTAATTATAACTTAATGCTTAGTAGACCTACCTTATGGAAGTCAATCATGTTCACTACTTAATGATGTTTTAATATCATTGTTTTCTTTATGTTACAGAAGTCACCACAGAGGGTCATGTGTGGACTACTGATGCAACAAAAGTGAAATTTATTTGGGATTAAAAGTTAACAGACCGTTGTGCAACCCGATGATAATCTTGTATTAAAGGAAGTTCTTATGTAGCAAGCACAAGTTATGAAGTTAGTAAAGGCTATTATTAATTACATCAGATGACTTTTGTTGCTGCAAGAGTGTCGACCATGTTCATCTACTGAAGCTGCAATGACATCCACTATCTCATAGAATGTTCTATGAGCAGTACTTTGAGAAAAATTATATCTGTCATCAGCAGCTAAGAATGTCTCTGGTTTGCTCAACATCCAAACTGTAAAAAGTATTTTCTCCTCAAGAGGTATTTTTATATTTGCAGGCTGATTAATTCTCCTTCCTATAACTTCTAAGAGCACCTAAAAATGTTGATGTTAATCTTTGTAAAATTGGAATTTAATAAAAAAACAAACAATCTACCAATTTTCAATTTGAAATACACCATGTTTGGTTTTTCGTATGGCCTATATCTTACAGTACCTCTATTATACGCTCATATGGCCCGCCGCAAAGTAGACCCACGCTAATCCACGAAAAGCAACCCACGCCGTGGGATGTTTTGTAAAACATTGCTATAGAATTATTCATAATCAATCAGCTGACAAGTGGATTATTCATTGCATGTATTACACAGATGTCTGGAGAAGCTTAGCAATGGTTTACAAAACATCCCAAGGCGTGGGTTGCTTTTCATGGATTAGCGTGGGTCTACGTTGTGGCGGGCCTATAGTTGGGTCTAGTCAACTATGACCATCCTATAACTGAAGACGCGATCGATCTATCCAGGAATGCCTGGTCATTGGAAATAAATGATAATAATTTAAAATAGTCTACAGCACTGATTTCATTATAAAAAATGATATAGTCAATTTGGAATAAAATAACAAACAAGCTACTTGAGATGAGTAACAACTCAAGTGAAATGGTGCTACAACAGAAACTAGTCTCTCAAAATGTTTTTATAAAAATTCGGTTTAGAAAATGTAATGTTGGCTCTATTTCTAAACTCATTTTGGTTCTTTTAAAATGTCAAAAGTAAATCAGTTTTTCTTTTATTTTTATACAATTTAAAAGCAGCCAATATATATTTTTAGGGAAAATTGTATTATTTTCATTCAATTAAGACTAGTGCAGTGGTCTCTTTGATGACGCTAAAAAATATAGTCCTATAATATATAATGATTATTAAACAAGAATCCAAAATCTACACTGCGACCCATTTGGTCTGTTTTCAGTAGGTGACCTAAATAGAATAACGCTACATTAACCATGTTTACAAAATTTCAATGGAAAGATTCTGATGATAATAGTATGGAATCTTTTATCTGCATGGTTTGCTAAGACATTCTAAAATGGCTTTTAAACTCAATCATATTATATAGTGATATTATAATTTCAAAATAACCCAAGTTGTGAGGTCTCGTATTATTACGTTCCTGTTGGAATAATTCATTGAAAACCCTTTAAGGATTTCCCAATTCCTCCACAACAACCGCAGCAACTGGCCCTACAATGTTTGGTGCATCATAATAATTATTATTATTGTTATTCTGTTCCTTATCCAATTCTCCTAGAATAAATTCATTTATTATAGCATGAGCCATGTTTGTTTTGCAAAACAACTTACTTTTAGTGTCACACCAGTGTGTGTGTGTGTTTTATTCAAATATTCGCGCCATCCGAATATTCAAAAGTACGCGCCAAACAGCATCGACCGGTCGATGTCTGGTTGTCGTTCCATGGGATCACTAGTCTGCCCCGGGTCAGCCGCCATTTTGTTCGGCTCTGGGTCACTCGAGTCACTGACTCAAAAGTATCCCAGAAGATAACCATTGATGAATTCTCGTAAAAAACGAATTCACTCGAGAAATAATTATATACTTTCTCATTTCCATCTTTTTATTGTTATAATTTTCCATTTTCAACCCGAGATATCATGAACTTCAAACAAAACTATTTACCAAGATCATCCTACACCGACATTTAGAAAGTTTCAATTGCTCGATTGCAGAGTAGTCATTTAACAAGTTACTTGAAGAGTTTACGAGTGAATTATAATTTTTTTTTAATTCCTTGATGAATTAGCTCAATTTATTGAACGATTGCTTCTATGAACCTCACTTGGAACCCTACCTTTTGATAAAAATTCTTTTGCATTGTTTCATCTTAAAATGCCATGAATTGGTCTATTTTAGAATTTTAATCGTTTTTATGATCTTTTACTGTGCAATCATTACTACCCAACTCAATAACTGTTGCATGATTGGAAATTATAAATATACTGCTCAAGGTTCAAAATGCATGCCTGCTTCCTAATTTTCATTTCTATTGGGACAAAAACCCGGTCTGGGGGAATGAACGAGTGGCCAGTTACAGGAGATATTAATTCAATTTGTTTAATGTGACTTGGTGAATTATTTACTAGCCACAATGAACATGCTGTAACAACTGTGGAGTTTTTATTTTGTCCACTGCAACCGTCTGATACTAAGCGGACAATATCAATGTGATTTTCAATATTATAATTGTTTAGCCTGTGATAATGATAGCAGTGGCTATTCATTTGAGCCTCTTTCAAATTTATCCACAGTCCAAACATACGAAAAAACATTTTCAGAAGATATAGGTAACACATCATGTGAAGTACCTTGAGTTATAGTAAAATTGTTAAAATAAAGTCGTCTGCTGTAATAGCAGGACTGATCAGGGACTTTGGGCATGGGTAAGTTCTTTCGGCAATCATACTCCAGCATAAAAACGTTATCATCTTTCTCTTGAATTATTTCATAAAATGCTTGCGCTCTTTTTTGTGTATCTGTCTAGTTGCTTGCAAGGTTGTCTTCTCTTCTTCATTGTTTCCATTTGGAATTTGTAATTTCAACTGTATACATAAAGGACATGCATCAGTTGCGGGTTGTCCAAATCCTAAATTAAATTTAGAGGAGAAAATTTTATGAAAAAAATGTTCATTTGACTTTAAGTTCATCAGGAGCCTGCTCAACATACATTTGAAACATCTTATCTTCAAAACGTTTCCATTTCGAAGGGTCAGACGTTTTCTTTTTTGCCTTGGATGGCGAATATATTTCTGGATGTTGACTATCCATAATAAATTGAAAACAATATTCACCCAAAATCTTTTAATTTTCTCTTTAAATAGTGTTTTTACGACAATCATGCACGTTACAACTGCAACTATTTGGAGTCTTTGGAGATCAAAGACCTTAAAGAGATAAGACCTAAAGAGATGCATCTTTAAGGTCTTTGTTGGACATCACAGTAGAGCTACCTAACCTACAAAAATGGTCATGTGACTGAATACTCAATTGCTGTGGAGATTGCTGTTTCTGAAGCAAACGGTATAGTGGATATTGCTGACTTTGAAATGAAAAAGAGTTTTTCAACTGAGTTTTCTACAGGAAATTGCTGTCTTTGACAAGAACTGATTTTATCATTGAAAAGAGCGCCATTAATAGTACAATATAGCATCAAAAATCATAAAGTGAAGAAATTGGAGATTGCTGACTTTGCCGCGACGCCCCTCAATTGTTAATTTATTTTAAAAATTGAATCAAACAATTTAATCAATTGATTCCATCTCACATTTAGTCGAATTTTACCTCAGGAGGTCTTCAGTACGATTTATTTTGGAATATGCCTGGTCTTCTTTATTACACTTCACAAATCTCTTTCAATTTTACATTATTTTGATTACAATAATTTCAAGCAAAATTTCGTGATGCTCATTATAAATACTAAGTACACTCATAATACAGGAGACATTTTACAGATGATTTGAGGATTGTAGAATATGTTTTATGTTACTGGTACAGGTATTACAGGAATATTGTACTCCTTATTTAAAAAGTCCTGTAATAGAGGTCCCTGTATTAAATGTCCCTGTATTAGAGGTCTTTCATGGAATAGGCCCCTGGTCATGAAACGTATAGTTACAATATAGACCGGGTGTAACAGAGAAATATCAAGTTTATTCTACAAGACTTTCATTGATCAGAAGGCAGCTAATTTACACGAGCAGTAAACTGATCAATGAAATACCTTTTGATTTGGATTTCAAAATTAGTAAAAAGAGCGTGAAAGAGTGGATTAAGAGAGAATATTTTTTACATTAAATATAGCAATTTCATTTCCTTTATTTTATAGTGTTTTCTCTGCACAATATTTGTTGATTTTTCTACTGTTCTAAAGTTTCTACTGTAATTATTAGTCAAATTTGAACCTAAATTTTCCGAATTTCGAAATCTTATGTTTTTATTTTACTGTTTTGCAACTCTCACCAGCGGGCAAAGAGTTTCTTTTTGCTGGTGATGCATAGATTTTAAAGTTTATTTTATTTTAGTACATGTATGAATAATTATGTTTATTTATTTTCATTTTTAATGATATGTCATATTATGAAGAGTTTGTCATATGACTTGAATATTCTAAATTAGCAATAGCAGTATGGCTTCAGCCGTGATTGAGAACAGACGTGCTGCAGTAGAGCTCTGTTATCTAAAACTGATTTGATAGTGCCGTTTTGTTTTCGTTCAAACGATCTAGTAGTGAGCTTTCAAGTTATAGATTTATTAGCAAGAACAATCTTAAAGTGTTCGTCCTGTCTACATAGTGACTTCGTTGAAGATTTTAACTTCGTTACTGAACATGAAAATGTTGGTTGGTGTATGCCGTACGTCTTTGAGGAGCGAGAACACTCCTCCAATCAGTTGTGGAATTTGCAATGTTTCGTTCCAATGTAAGTGTGTCAATATCAAGGAATCTGATATTAAGTTTCTGAAAGATTCGGATAACGTGTGGAAGTGCCCTACTTGTCTTGACGCACGAAGGAAGAGTGTAGTGCTCAACTCACCAATCAAAACATCTGAGGAGGAGATTACCCTGCCTTCCATTAAGAAGAAGTTCAGCGATATGGAGGAGCAATCGAAGCAACTGGAGAAGGATCTAGGAGGATCCATTAATTTCTGCCACAATGATGTTGAGAGCATATTTAAAAAAAATCGAGGTACAGGACAGCAAATTGAACGTATATTAACAAGAAATAGACAAACAAAACGAAGAAATAGCAAAAATGAAAAATACACTTATAAAAAGAAATCTTACAAACAAAACAAATGAAGAATAATAAAAAAAAGCAAGAATGACAAAAGATAAGAAGATTCCCTTTTAGTGGAAAATTACAAATATTATAAACCAGACGAAATATAAATTCTCCAAAACCTTCTAAAGAAGGTTTGACTGGAGGAGTCAAGTTTTACATTATATTAAAAAAAAAAACATATAAATAGTACATTGATATAATCAATCAGTGATCCCAAAATAAATAATTTTCAATTCAGATCATATCAAAAGAAAAATAGTTGTCAATCTTGAGTAGAAAAAAAAATTAATTGATAATAATTGATTTAATTGTATTGTGTAGCAATATGTAGCAATAAAATAATAAAACAATGGGATTTCAGTTGTTGCTTATCACAAAAAAACATACACAAGAAAAAACATATAAAAAAAGAAAGAATTTAAAATGTAATAATAATAATAATGGGTTTTCCCTATTTCTTATTTTATTTTATTATTCTTTTATTTTTTCATGAACATGCTGCGTTTTAAGACTACGATATTCTTAATTTTTTTAATCTCAGTTACATGCTTTCAACGCTATACATTTATTTCTTTATACTACATGTGTTTTTGTGCATTTATCTTACATTTTCAAATTTAATTACCACCTATTTTGATAGTTTTTAATGGAAGACGGTAATAAATCTTTTCTATATGTTTGAACTTGAATATCAGGAGTATGAGGGAAAATTTTGATTCATTATTACTGGAACTGAGCCTACTAGATTCACTTCCATATGTTGTTGTATTGAGCGAGATTTGGATTTATGATCATTAGATAGATTTTTTTTAAATAGATGGCTATATATGTTATGCAAACTGCAACAATTCTTATAGAGCAGGGGGAGTTGCTGTTTATGTCAAGAAAGAGTTAAGAGTAGATTTTGAGAAGCTCAACTTAAATTCGGCTGATGGAATTAAATTGCATTGTAATATAAACAATTTTGATATAATTATGTTTTCTAGCATTCTATAGATTTACGGGAGTTGAAATAGACTCTTTTTTAAACGACCTGAGCGACGCTTTAGTCAAAACAGAAAATGAATTCGTTATCATCACTGGAGATATGAACATAGATTTAACAAGTCCCGCTGCTATAGTTGATAGATATAAATACATTTTGAATAGTCAAGGTTTTGATTCATACCGTACATAAACGAACCCACAAGAGTAACAGACAGATCATCATTTTGTTTGGATCATTTATTCATTCGTGCAAGCTACAGAATACAAAACATAATGAATTTTAAAGGCGTAGTCTGTCATAATGACATATCAGATCACTCTATGTTAGAATTATTCACTGGTATTTTAGAAAATACTACTTCGAACACCATACATTATAAAAAAATTGATGAAAATAAATTTGCTAAGTTAGTAAGTACAAATGAACTCTGACTGGTCTGATATTTATAGATGCACCAGCTTGGATATGGCTTTTAATTATTTCATTAAAAAATTGAAAGAATGTCTGGATAAATCTTCGAAAGACGAAACAAGAAAATCTTGGTTAAATTTCGAAAGGCTTTGATGAATCACAATTTATCCAGGAAAATTCAAAAGAAAAATGCTCTCTAGCTAAAATTTTTTTCAAGGATCCCAGAAATGAAAATTTAAAATTAGAATACAATACTTTCCGTAACATTTTAAAGAAAGAGATCATTGAAACGAAAGAGAAATTTTTTCTTGATACCTATCACAAACTGAAAAACAATACGAAAGAGAGAGCTGGCGTATCGTTGACTCTCTTATCGGTATGAGGAAGAAGACCACCGATATTAAGGAAATAACAAATGCTAGAGGTGAAACTATTACAGATAAAGCAGAGACAGCTAATGAATTCAATAACTTTTTCACAAATTTAGTCTCAGATCATAATTCTACTACATCCGAAGCTGATTACATCATATATAACTATACATTCACTGAAAACCGACCCAGATCTTCCCTATTTTTACGCCGACATCTCCATCTGAGATACAGAAAATAATATTAATGGATTTAAAAGTAGAAAATCGCCGGGTAAAGATGGGATTACAACATCAATAATTAAAGCTGCAAAAGAACCTCTCTCAAAAATTCTACCTTATATATACAATTTGAGTTTTTAACAGGGACATATCCGTGTCAACTCAAAGAGAGTGTTATAATAACCATATTTAAAGCAGGAGACACAAAATTAATGAATAATTACAGACCCATAGCTTTATTATCTGTCTTTTCAAAAATTAAAAAAAAAATAGTCAAGAACAGATTACAGAATTATCTTAAATCTAATAAATGTTATTGCAACAACCAATTTGGGTTCATAGGGCTGGGTTTGAAACGGAAGATGCTATGAAAAGGGTGATTTCTCAATTTCATACCGGTGTGAACGAGAGTAGAAAAGTCGCAGGTTTATTCCTTGACATCAGGAAAGCTTTCGACTGTGTCAATCATAGAAAGTTACTGAGAAAACTGTATGATGCTGGCGTAAGGGGTGTATGTACTATGTAATAGCTGGTTTGAGAGAATAGCTGCTATTTCTATCGTCGAGACGTTCTCAGCGAGTTAATGTGGGGGGTTCCTTGAGTAATTCAGCTATCATAAAAATGGCGTGCCTAAAGGGTCAGCTCTATCAAGTGAACTTTTTCTTGTTTATATCAATGACCTTTGCAATGGTAACTTCAAAGGCACTCTCACTTCTTATGCTGATGATACTGCTCTATGCTACACCACAGATTCAGAACCACAACTACAAACATAATATGTTATGTTTAGTTTATGTTATATTTAGTATATATTATATACTTGAAGACCTAAAACTAATCAATATTTGGCTCCATTACAACTATTTACAAATAAATATCGATAAATCAAAAATACTCAGGATTAATCTGCGGCCGCAACCTATTCCTCTCTGTCTACCATTCCATAGCCCAGATTGTGATAATGGGGATAACTGTGACTGCAAACTAATCACTGAAGCAAAATCACTTAAATACTTAGGATTAACATTGGACTCGCAATTGAACTGGAACGAACATATACAGAATCTAAAACAACAATTAGTCATAGCATGCAGGAAATTTTACTTTTTGAGAAATCTTTGTCCTGACCATGTTTTAACCATGTTGTAACATGCACTTGTAGAGAGCAGGCTACAGTATGGCATTACAATTAGGTGAGGGGCTTACATAACAACACTCAATCCCTTAGTAGTAGGCTAAAAATTCATAATGAGAGTGATAAGCAGGAAGCCAGCTCGATATCATTCCCTCATTCTATTTAGAGATAGAAATATCTTACCATTAAGGTATTTATACTTTCACAAAGTACTAGAACTATTTTACAAAGAGAGCGGCCAAGATCTCAATGAATTTATCTATGAAGTACGTCACCCAATGCTACGTACAGGAGGGTACTTTATTCCGCCTCGTCCAAGAAAGGAGAAATTCAGGAGATTCTTCCTATATGTCGCTCCTCGTATTTTTAACCTTTTGCCTAGTGAAATAAAGGATGCATTATGCTTGAATAGATTCAGACACTTGTCAAAGAGCTGGCTATTGGAGAGGAATGAAGTGGAAACATTGTTTCAAGAAATTTTATTTCAGTACGGTAGATTAATTTATTAATTTTATTATATGTATGTATGTATGTATGTATGGCATTTCAACATGCTCAAATTACCAGATTGCATTATTTAAGCTTCAAGAGTTCAATTCAGCTAAATTTATTTCTTATAATTCATAGCTTTATCTAATTAGGTACAGTTCTATTTAGCATTCTCTCTCATTAGGCCTCTTTCACACGATAGGAGACGTGCAACTTGAACACTGAACAGTGTTCTCGTTTTTTTGTCGAAGTACATTGAGTCAAATCGTGTCTTTCACATGGTGACTCCTATCCAGGAACCTCGTTTTGTCACGTCTTTTCCCCTCGAGGCAAGCAGAGGCAAGATCTAACAACTGTGCCGACGTTTCCACAAAGTATGACTCATCACTTTTTTCTCAAAGTCTAACTTCCTTAAAAATATAGATAGAAGATTTCTGATTTCGGATTTGGATTCAGCGACCCCAAATTCTTTAAAGCGTAAGTCCCGTTTTCGAAAATATCCGAAAACAAGGAAGTTATGGCTGTTTTTAATAAAGCTTTCTATTATCATATAATTATACGGTAAAAACGAACAGGTACTGTACTATACAGTACGTAAGTACTCTAGCTATTATATACAACTTACACTGTATTCGTGTAGGAAATTTGGTAGGTTATTTATCTTGATTTCTGAAAATACCCCAAAATAAGGGAGTAAGATAACTTTGAAAAACCAAAGTTTTCCTGCCGATTGAAGAAACATTAAAAATTAGTCTAAGACATATTATGTCTTAGAATAAAAACGTGTAACAAATATCAGATCACTATTCAAGCTATCAAGCTTTTCATAAATTTCATAAGTTTGTGTCGACGGTATATGACATAAAAGGCAAATGCTCGCGCTTGGTCCATAGTTCTACGACTGAGGAATGCGGATTTAGGTCAGCAACTAAAATCGACAAGCCATGATTGTCAATCTTACTCATGATACAAAGCTTTGTACTATGATACATGGTTTTCATTCCGTATCATTCTTTAATAAAAATAAAACAAGATTCTGGTTTCAAAAGCATCAAAGTCGCCAGGCTGGTCTGAGCTATTCATGACTTTTTTTCAGTATGCATTATCAACTCAGCAGTTCTAATACACAGACATCACTACTTGGAATGCCATGACATTTTCTATTCTCTCAATTCCTATTATTACCATAGATCGATTCAGATCAGCACAATGTTTATACTGTATGTTCATAATAGATTTTTCTGATTGTAAAAAGAAATAGTCAATAATTTCTGGGAATTTAAAGTGATATTCAACGATTTGAACCTGATAAATTGGATTGTTGAATGACAATTGAAATTCAGTGAATTTTACTGTACAACATTCCTTTTCCTCCTATTTTATTGGGTGATGAGTGGAGATGATTTATGATTTCATATTTGGATTCATCTTTTCATAGTTAAATATTTTTTTGGAAAACTAGAATTTTTAAAAATTAAAAATGTTTATGTATAAACTTCTCAGGTGTTCAAAAACTTCTTAAAACCTTTGCCTGTTCCTTTGTGAGGCAGGAGTATTATTATCTTAGTATGTACTATATAATCATATGATAATGGAAAGCTATATTAAAAACAGCTATAACTCCCTTGTTTTCGGGTATTTTTGAAAATGGGACTTATGCTTTAAAGAATTTGAGGTCGCTGAATCCAAATCCGAAATCAGAAATCTTCTATCTATATTTTTAAGGAAGTTAGACTTTGAGAAAAAGTGATGAGTCATAGGTTTGAGCAAACGTCGGCATAGTTGTTGGATCTGTCAGCTTATTCGTAAGATCCCCATGTGAAAGTACAGGAGAGCTGCAAAATATGAAATATGATCTTCCGTAATATGATATTCCAGGAGCGAGGTCTCTGCCGTGTGAAACTGGCCTATTGTTCAAATTTTTACTTGATAGTTTCTAGTACTGGATCTGATCATATTCACTATTCATATTGAAGGCATTATATTTATAGTTTATATTTACGTTTCTATTCTTGCAGAGCTCTGCTGTTTTATTTTTATTTAATTCTTTTATATGTTTAACACTGTAACCATACTAATCAAGAGAATAAAAAATGCATATGGAACATGAACAACCCCACACTGTAGTAACTCAGGGGTTGTTTAAAACAATATTTTTCCACTATCTTCAGTTATATATTGTAATATAATGTATTTTTTGGAAGAATAAATTTCAATTTCAATAAATGAATTGAATTTTAGTTCAATAAATGTTTATGATTACAGAATAAATGCTAGTAGCTTGCTCAAGGTACTTTAGAAATTTTAAGCACTCCCAATTATTAAAAAATATTCCAATAGAGCTACTTTAATGTCTTGAATGCTTAGTGAGGTAGAGAGAATTACTAGTACTCTTGTAATATTTTCAAGACACAACTATAGTTTTGGGAATTATCCCATTCTCATATGTCAAAATTAATTATTATTCTGCATTTAACATTAATAATAAATGATAATTAATTTCATACCTATGAACGGTTTTAACAGCTGGCTCATTTCAGACTCGGAGAAGTTTTCAAATAGGATTTGAATAACATATACGGGCATTAAGAATCAAGAATCAAGATTCGTTTATTGTCAGAACATTAAAAACAATAGCCTAATTCAAGTCATCGTCAAAAAATATACAAGCAATCACAAATTTAACAACACCAATATATCACAGGTCATAAAATTACATCACATTGAGTGTTTCAAACGGTAAGGATAGCTGCAGTCAATTAAAACAAATTCAACATCAATATCACAGGTCATAAAAATTACAAATTACATAACATTATTCATATATTACATCAAGTAATTTATACTGTAAGGACAGCAGTCAATTAAAGTATTTTTCACACAAATTTTGAACTGTCTAATCTCAAGATCTTCTATTTCAACTGGTAACTTATTGTACCGAACATTATTTTTCCAAACTCAACAAAACTATTCAACATAATGTGGTAGTTACACTGTGTCATTCTGAGTGCTGTAGTCTGTCTAGTATAATGACTGTGAACATTGCTATCAATTAGAAAACAGTTTACATTTTTCTTTGTGTACATCAGGCATTCAAAAGCATACAGTACATTGAAATTCGGTAATAGTACCACACAAAAATCAGCATTTGATGATCACCTCAAATTGATCACCTTGAATTCAAACCATAACTACACAAACATAAAACATAATATGTCAATATTAAATTTTGGACAAAGCACAAAGGATGAGTTCCATATCTTTTTAAAATGTATGTATTCGGGGCTACTTATTTTTAATGATAGTATTAAAATATTTTTTTTTTGAAAAAAGTGGTTTTAGTTTGTTATTAAAAACTTTTCAAAAAAGGGTACTATAATATTATTTTATCAATAACAAGTAGCCCTGAATACATACATTTCAAGAAGATATGGAATTCATCCTTCGTCCTTAATTTATCATTTTTTGCTTTGTCCAAAAAAGGATAATAAACTATGAAATTTTTGATTTGTTATTAAAAACATTAAAAAAGGGTATTATAATGTTATTTAATGAATAAAGAAGAATTTCATATATTATATTTTCTCTCAAAATTGGGTAAACAAACTAATCATCACCAATGTTGGAAATCAGAACCCAGCAATACTTGAATAAACTTTAAAACAAAAAAAATCTTCTAATAAGTCAGTTGCTGTAATCGTTTATTACTTCATCATTGTAATTCATGACTCAATATTTGACATGAATAAAATAAAATGAGCTGGCTACTGAAAAAGGTGATATTTACTGCAAAATAATAATTCATTTTGATACTTGAGCGTAAGTAGACGTTTCTTGGAAATATTACAAGGGCACTAGTAATTTCCTATTATAAATTCCCATTTATGTGAATTTTCTTACTAAAATTATGGAAATAGGAGGCTAACAGTAACAAAATATTATGCTACTTTATCTGCAAAAATAAAGTCTTTGAAATCCAGCAGACTAGGATCAATCGATTGATTCCTAAAAACAAGCTGTGAGGTAACACAAAATAGAGATAATTTACCTTTACATTCAGCAAAAATAAACATTAAAATGAAATTGCTGGTGAAGGTCACATACACAGTAATCCACAATAGGTAATTCAATTTTTGTAACTGTATTCAAGAGTATATTGACATTGAAAATTGAATTGAATATGAAAAAAATAATTACCTACTTTTTAAAATTTCAACAAAGTTAGAGAATTTGGAGGTTTGAGTATTTGTAATTAATAAATGTTCAATGAGTTAGCCTGGGTCTGTCCATTCACATTTCCATGTGCAGAAATATAAAGACTCTGGTCATGACTGTTCAAGACTAACAATATTCCATTATTAGATAGGCCTATATATCACTTCCCATTTATCACTTAACTCTAGTAAATTACGAATTTAAAGCCACAGCTTCCACCTGAATAAGTTTTTTTAGTACAATATCATTCAATAATAATAACTAGAAATTCAATAATACGAATTATGTACAAAGTAACACAATAACAGTAAACATTGATTGTGTATCATTGAATCAATAAAAAAATAAAGAATACTCTTCTGCTACTGCCTGGACGTAATTAAATTATCATAATTAAACTGATTATCTTTGCTAATTTTATTTTTTTCCTGTAAAAGCCATTATTGTAAAGAAAACAATACAGCCCGTTTATTTTCATTAGAAAAATTGATACAGTTTGATTACAACAGAATTCTGAAATGGTCTCATGACAGAAATCTCATAATCAACAGGAAAAACTGTACTATAATGCACTTTAAATCTCCACATCTAAGATGCAACGTAAATCCAACTGTATTAAAATATCTGCATTCAAAATAGCAATTAAAAGGTGGATTCGGGGTATCGGTAGAGGCGAGAGTTGTGAAAGATTGATTACTTCAGAGTGTAGATTCTAGGGCTGGATTCAAATGAGCTAAAAAACTAATAACATCATAAGACTTTACACATTCTATCACCGGTCACTATTACAAATTTTAATCATTATATTGGCTATTTTTCTGAATCTCCTGATTCTCTCTTTTTGAGGTGTGTGAGTGTGTGTGTGTGTGTGTGTGTGTGTGTGTGTGTGGTGTGTGTGTGTGTGTGTGTGTGTGTGTGTGTGTGTATGTGCGGGTGTTGGCGTTTTCACGCCTTAGTGGGTGATCTGTTTCTTCGTCTGATTGTTGGGTTTGGATGGGGGGAACGTCACTTATGTTGGGGCGGAGTAGCATTAGATTCTGGTAGGCGTGATATAAGGGTAGGTTCTACCCCTTTACCCTCTGCGAGAGTAAATATTTCTTAATATATAATTGTATATCTGCTGTCATTTCTGTGGTGCTGACATTGTCTTATTTTTATTGTAAAGTGTATTCTAATTCTATGATGTAGGCTACCACTGTAATTTCTTGTACGACTTATGAAATAAATAACTTTTTGAATTGAATTAAGCCATGACTGTCATTGCCTTCATGTGAATACTTGAACACTTCTCAAATCTGCACTTGTCCGTCTCTAACTTTAGTTAATAGTACCCGTTACCTTGGCATTATAATCGATAGCAGCCTGAGATGGTGTCCTCACATAGACTACATTTCAAAAAAAACATCAAGCGCTTAACGCAAAAGTATTTTATTTGCTTAAAAATATCACCCCTGACTGCTCGTATCTGTCCTTGATGGAACCAATAATTAGATACGGCATGGAATCATGGGGAAGTGCAGCCAATTATCTTTTATCTAGAGTTGAACGAATACAATTGAGAACATTGAAATGTATAACTACTGGAATTCCTATTAATAATATTGATCCATACAACCCACGTAGCTTACAAATATTCTATCATACCTTACGCACATACATTTCTACCTTTCCGAAATTGTAATACTCTACAAAGACAATTTATACTATAGACTCCTTGCTCCTCCCTCACCCTACAATTTGAGATCTCCGTCAATATAATATATGTAGTATTATTCAATAATATTTATGGTACAAGATCCCTACATTATGTACATTATGTAATTCCCTACTTATTTAACAGACTTCCTCCAAATATTCGTGATTACTCTAAGATGGATGTAATGTTGTATCTCAATAATAACAGCACCATAAATTTATAAAGGTAATAATATTACAAACGTACACATAATTTAAGAAAAGTCAAGTTAAATAAATGACAGCATATTCTTACATTATTGGAATTTTTCAATATTTGCTGGCTGAAGTTTCAAAAAAATTACTTTTTATTGTCACTGCCGCCTGCCTCAAGATAAAAATGTACTATTACTCCTGTGTAAAACAGTTTTTCCCTTTTACTTTTATTTCATTCTTTTCCAATAAATTTTTGTTATTTTCCCTTTTTTTATTAATTTTCTAAAAATCTCTGAAATCTGATGTATATTTCTTATTTTCTTCTTGCAATTTGTATTTGTTTTCTTTCATCTTATACTTGAAATCTTTGAAGTGTAATATTTATTTATACTTTGTAACTCGTTTTTTTCTGTAACTGGGCACCCGCCGAAAAACCTTCAGGTTTGGCAGGATCCTCAATTGTTTGTATTGTGAATAAAAATTTTGATTTTGATTTTTTTATTTTTGATTTTGAACACAGGAATTATGAATCTCATAGAAACACAGGAACTATGATAATAGTGAACATTATAGATATTTTATTAGGCCTATATTTCTGATAGAATTTTCTGATAGAATATATAGTTCTGTAGGGTTTTATTCAATTGAAATCATGATATTTTAGATATGAGTTAATATTACATAAGCTACCAGTGATGAGGTAATTGAAGTTGATAAATATTATTGTATAATTTATCAATGTTAAGTTCGATGCCTTTTATCTTAATTAATTGTTGTCATTATTTAACAATCACCTAGTCTAAATAGAAGCCTTATTCAACTAAGGATTTCTATATTTCTATTAATTTATTTAAACAATTTAAATCAATAATAATTATTACTAAGTAAGCAGTGCATTTGCTTTTGATGCACAAACTCAATTTCTTTGATTGACTAGCTTGTATTCGTTTATCTTATTTTTATGGAAACATGAAAATTGAAAACAAATAGGTTTACTAGGAGTTGTGTAGAAATTTTATTTTTTTTCAAATGAAAGATAAAATGTTTGCTATTTTGTTTTTAAGTTATATGTTTTATGATCCAATGAACCACTTTGTACCCACATAATTTTAAGACAAATGAATGATTTTTGTGAAAAATGTACCTACACTACTAACGTACGGTATGTTGAATTTTGAGAATAAATTGCTATAAACTGATTTCAAATTAATATTTGTGGCATCAAAAATGTTTTTGTTTCTCTCTGATCGGTAATGACCAGACCAGATACGTTTTCGCTTGATCGTATGGGTGATGAAATGAGAATATCAAATAGCCAATCTCCGGATCGTATTCGATCCAGGCCAGGCAAGACCAGAGCTCTAAGTTGCAATGCCTGAGACTAAAATAATAAGGGCTAGCCTGCTGAATGGATGAGTGGAAATAGAGAAGTTTCTTGAGCTAGCAATTTACAAATAGGACATAATCCTTCTGGCCAAATTACTTGTAGTGTCTTGTTCTTTTTCGACCAAGTTGCGATCCATCTGTAACTGTTTGCTGTAACCGGCCATAAGCCATTATATATAATCAATCCAATAAATCAATCCAAAATCGTTTAATAAATTGTAAGGGAAGGTCGACATTGAACTTCTGTGATGTGAGCTGTACCCTAATGCGTAATCATTTCACCAAACATGGCCTACATTATATAGGATGTCCGCTAAGAGAGTGCTGGGAAGGGCGATGAGTCAACATGTGAGGAGTATCCACAAGCAGACTGTGAGTGACTGTTCTGTGACTGTAATGAGTGAATCCGATAGTAGACAGTCGGAGCAGCTTTATTTTCCAAAAATGACTGATTCTCCGATCTTTCAAAATTTGGGATCCTGTCCTATCACTCCAGATCCGCCCTATTCCACTACTGTATCTGACTCATAATATGCTGATATCAGTAATGGTCGTCCAGCTGAAGAGGAGATTCCAGTCGCGGTGTCAACGAGAATACCTTTTTTAGAAAACATTCAGTCAAAAGAAAAAGATTTCTTGCATGTATAAACTTGAAAAAACGTAGTACCTCGCATGTTACAAGGCATAAAGTTCCATTCATATCTGATTTGCCGGTGAGCACCGACGTCAATGTCAATTTATTTCTCTGGAACTGTCAGGGCTTATGTAATAAGTTGGAATCAATTGAAACGCAGGCACATAATGATGGGTTTCATGTAATCTGTCTCACTGAGCAATGGCTGTTGCAAGAGGAGCTAGAACTCATAAAATTACGTGGATTTGTACTAGGTGGTTCCAGTTGCAGGTGGTCATAGTTGCACTATGAACCGTGGTGGTTCAGCCATTTTTGTTAATGATAAGTTGTCCTGGGAAGTAGTCCCAAGCATCTGTAATTTGTCTGTGATAAATGTTTTTGAAATTTGTGCTATACTGTTAAGTAGTACAAAAAAAGTAAGAACCATTGTAGTATGTATTTACAGAATTCCTGACTCCAGTAACATAGTTCTGTTCCTGGAAAAACTTGACGAAATGCTTCATGTTGTGTCTGATATGAAGTGTGAAATATTAATTTGTGCAGACTTCAATATTAATATTAGATGATCAAAATCCATTTACGAAAGATTTACAAAATATGTTTGCCTGTTATGTTGGTTTGCACACCATGATAAAAATGAAATTACTAGGCCTAACTATTATATAATGACTCAGGTACTTGTATTGATAATATCATCACGTCAATCCACCCATCCAGGTGGAAAGCTGTAGTTTCACCGCAAACTGCCTCTGATCACCACGCAGTTACTGCATCAATTAGCTTGGACACTAACTTAAAATATTCAAGTAGTTCACAGCTAATTACTATAAGAGCTAATAATTATCAAGATGTCGCTCAGTGTGAAGATAATATGAGGACCATAGACTGGCGAGATGTTTATATCTATGATAATCCTAATGATAAGTTTTCATTGTTTTTCCAAGTTTTCGTATGTTTTTATTCTATGTTAATAGTTCATTTCCTGTTGAAACAATTAAGCCAAAGCAGCGTTATTTTTCTAGTAAAGATTGGTACAAAGATGAATTGATTGCTATGAGAGAGACCTGTTTATATTTTTATGATCTAGTCAAATGTTTTAATATGGATGTACACAAAGATATTTATAAGAAAGTCAGATATTTGTATACTAAGCAAGTCAAACAAGCAAAATTGGATCTTCATAAAAATCTAGTCAATAATAGGCTGCATGTAAAAAACCAAAGTTAATGTGGAAAGTAATTAGAGGAAATTTATTGTTAAACAGTACGTCTACTTCGCATAAGAAAAATGTAAACTTAAATTCTGAAAATTTCAATTCGTATTATGTTGATAGCATAGCTGATGTCTTGGCTGGAATACCAAGCAGCATTAACTCAGTCTCTCACTATTTGAAAAAAGTGAGAAGAATAGGACCATCTTTTTCGTTCCATCATGTGACTGTGGAACAAGTGTTTTTGTCATTGAATTCTCTTAGAAATATTAACTGTTTAGATATTTTACATTTAAATTCTTTCATATGCAAAACAAGCAATCATCATATGTGTGAAGTTTTATGTCATATCTTTAATTCTTGTATTGACTTTGGTGTATTTCCTGACTTGCTTAAACTGTCGAAAGTGGTGCCAATTTTTAAAAAAGGCGACCCCAAACTGTGTAGTAACTACAGGCCAATATCCTTTGTGCCAATCTTATCTAAAGTTTTTGAATTTCTAATTGTTCAACAGTTGTCAGATTACTTAGAGAGGGAAAATCTACTATCGTATAAGAGATTCGGTTTCAGAAAGAATCATACCACTTGTCAGGCGGTGATGTCTTTCATTCAGGATATCCTAACTGGTATGGAAGGGAAAAATTCTGTAAATGCAAAACTATTCGATATGTCACGTGCTTTCGACACAGTCTCCCATAACATTTTTCTGACTAAACTGGAAAATTTAGGTTTAAATTCTAGATCTGTAGCACTGATAGGGTCATATTTGAATGATAGATTCCAAGCTGTTTCTTTTATGAAGAAATGTCTGGTTTTAAGCCTGTTAAAACTGGAGTGCCGCAAGGTTCAATCTTAGGACCGTTATTATTCTCAATATATATATGAATGACCTGCCAGGGAACATTGAGGATGAGAGTACAAAGTGTTACATGTATGCCGATGATGTATGTCTAAATGTAATTACTGGTAGTGAAATGAGAGAAACTGTTCTAGAAGAGAAAGTGGATCTTGCGTCAGATTGGTGTAGAGCTAATAAACTTGCTTCCAATTTAGACAAAACACAGGATTTATCTGTGTCTAATGGAACTCGACATTCACCACATTTAGTCAAACTCCTAGGCTTTAAAATACAAAGTAATATGAAGTGGAAGAGTCATGTTGATTACACTATCCCAAAAGTCACAAGGGGTACTTTTATGCTCAAGAGACTGAAGGAGATGGTGTCTCAAAAATCCTAATTACTGTTTACTATAGCTATGTACACTCTCATCTTTCCTATGGTACGATATTATGGGGAAACTACAATGATGCTTATTCTTTGTTCATTTTACAAAAGAGGGCAATAAGAAATATATGTAAAGTTCCACCCCTTACGCATTGCAAACCTCTTTTCATTAAGCTTAGAATTATGTGTTTACCCTGTATTTTTATATTTCAATGTTTATTGTTCGTAAAATCCAATGTTATGTCATTTTCTAGTCATTCTGAAATTCATTCCTACAATACCAGAAGTAAATTTAACCTGAGAAATGATAATATTGTCGGTACAAATCCAGTCATGTGAGTTTTAGGGCGTGTGCAGTTGGATTCTTTAACCAATTACCATTAAACATTAGAGACTTGGCTGTGGAAGATTTCAAATTAGGAATTAGAGATTTTCTAATTAGAAACTGCTTTTACAATCTGGATGAATATTTTAGCTTTAATATGAATAATTTTTAAAATGTGATGAAATTGTGATATTATGTACATGTATAACAATGATTATATTTTTATGACGTGGCCTATACTTGTTTCATACTTGTCGTTGGCAATAAATGGATTTGATTTGATTTGATTTATAGTGGGCAGTAGTATACCAGTAAGCCAGCATACATAGTGAGCGGTAAACGATTGCGATGAATCTGGAACATCTGAGTGGATTGATTAAAGTTTAATTTCCATTAATAATAATCGTAATTCCATACATTTAGATTGAAATAACCGAAAACTTCTCATCTTCATGGCCGTAACTTTGGTTTAGAAATCGCATGTAAAAGACAAATCGATCTAGCAAATCAAACGAATCCAACAAATCAAACGGATCAAATGAATCGAATAAATCAAACTTATCAATTGTATCAAATTCATCAATTAAATAAAATGTCATGGCCAGATTTCTAGATTATCTAGAATGTACATTAATACCGATTTATGTAAATAAATTAAGCAGCCAGAATCTGAATTTTCTATTAAGATATTATAAATAATAATGATCATCTTACTTCATAATTATAACACGCATGAGAGAAATGATTTAAATGAATCTAGACAATTAGTTTACTTTTGATAGTCAATCTAGTCAATCGATCAAAGGAGAATTTAAAATCTTTGAAAATTCCCCTGACACAGTCACTCCATTCTTGATCCTCTATGGTTGTGCAACATGCTTTTAGGAACCTTTATACTGGTGTCATTTTTCTCGATCTGTATACTATTGAACTCCCTTAATGAAACAAATTTCTGATGAAAATTTTTTCTATCATTTTAAATTTCTGCGATAAGAGCACCTTGAGTTGAAATCTTTGGGATCCATTGACGAATAATTGGGAGCAAATAAATTCATGAAATTCTGAGTATATATTTTCAAGGATATTGTTTATCTCATGACATTCACTTACTTGATACTTGCTGATACTTGAATCCTTCGTCGTTGGCTGGGATAACCAGACAGACTGTGTCAAATATATATTTGTCAGAACTGTATCAATATATTATCTCTCAATAAAATATCATTGCTAGCAAAATTCATTAAATAGATAAAAACTAGCAATAACTTGAAAATAGGGTCATTTTTCAAAAATTGTAGAAATTTCTCTAGAGGTGATATTCTGAGAAATCAAATATGACATGAGATAAACAATATCTCGGAGAATGTTAATAAATTTGAACAGTTCATAAATGCTCAAGATTCATACATTTATTTGCTCTCAACTTGACAATGGATCTCCCCCAAGATTTAAATTGTGGGCGATCATATAACAAAAAGTAATAATATATTATGAAAATATCTTTCTCCTTAGAAATCTGTTTCATTTAGGGAGCTACATAATATCCAAACCGATATACTTTGAAAAATGTCATCAGGAAAAAGGTGCCCAAAAGCATGGTTTATAGAAAGCTCTAAAAGTTTTAAAAACTTATTCAATCAATCTTAACATGAAGAAACTTTGAATATTATCACTAAAAGGTTTAAGATGAAAATTGAATAAAACCATTCATTTGATCTACTCCACGTACAGAACTTATTCTAGAGAATGACTTTCTCTGAATCAATCCACTCTAGAATGGTTTTACCTATAGTAGGTACAGTGTTTAAAACAGAAACTAACTTTCGTTCCGAACAAAAAATTAAAATCTATTGGAAATATTTCTGTGTAAAAGATTCTCGAAAACAGCACAATAAGTTGTTGGTTATCCATCTTGTTATCACTAATATTATTACTATTGTATTTTTATATAGATTTAAAGTGAAAAAGCGCTCACATTCTGTGGTTTGGCGACGACCGTTTCTGTTTGGCTTGAAAATGTGCAACATTGGCACGACACGGTCGTCGCCACACCAAAGAATGCGAGTGTTTTTTCACTTTAAATCTATATAAAAATACAATAGCACAATAAGCTTTATCCGAACAGTGTTGTCGGTGGTTTGCATTGCGTACCTGCACGGATGAGAAAATTTGACCCGTCTAGAATGAAATCGAAATGTACGATATCAAGTGGATGATAAATAGTATAAGGGCCTTCTCCAGTATTAAAATGAAAACTGATAATAATGCATTTTCAATGCCCCTCACCAGAATAAATTGAATAGAGAATTATTATAAAACATAATAGATTATACTTTGATGTACTTTATAATATTATTAACTTATTACTCTAATATTGTTAAGCTGTATGATTTTTTCTCATAATTTGTAAATATTGTGAATTGGATTGAATAAAATTTGAATTTTAATTAGTAAAGTTATCATTGATGCGATATCATCTAAATTGAAAGGTATATTATGATGAACATGTGATTTTCCAATGCCAAAGTTTTTCAATTTTGACCTAGTAGGCTGCTTACCAGAAAGAGAGTGGTAATAGACAACTTGGCATTTCTAATCTCCTGCAGTGTTTTGTTTCGAAGCCGCTTATACTCCGCCCAATCCGCCACAGATTTTGAGCGTTTTGCTCTAAGGAAAACAGCGTCTCTCATCTTCTGCAACCTACGAATTTCCTGACTGAGCCAGGGTGCAGGCTTTTTATTCACTCTCTTGGTAACTATAGGAGCATGCCTGTTAAGCATGAGAAGTAGAAGACTGTTCAATCTGTCAACCATCTCCTCAACATTATCTATGAGAATGACTTCATGCCAAGGAATAGAGGCAGCATCAAACATAAGAGAACGCATATCCAGGCCTATAATTTCTATATGTGATGAACTCCTGCTTTGGTTTCGGCAGGTGCAGTCTGTAGGCACAGAGCACAAGGTCATGTTTGGACAGTCCAGGAACCGGGAGTTGATCGTGGTTCGCAACTAGATTTACATCAGTGACAGCAACCACATCTAACCAAGTTTCTGCAGTTGTTGTGTGGTGTGTCACATGCATTGGTAATATTGTAATATTACAGCTATTAAACATTGAACTAAAATTTGTACTATTCACAGAAGTCAAATCGAGTGGATTTGTATTGAAGTCACCCATGACAATGACATGTCTGTAGTGAGTCATTACATTCAACATAGATACCTCAAATTCAGAAAGTGATCTAATATAAAGAGCTTTATAACAATCACATACAAGCACATGGGTACCACTCACAGAGACATCCAAAAACATGAAGTCAGATACATTCGCTACTGAGTTATCAGACACAAACAGAAACAGGGAGATGACGAGTTCCCACACATAAACCGCTACTCCACCACCTCCCTTATGCAAACGGTCATTCCTGAACAGCGCGTAGACGGTCAATGAGTCAACTCCACACTCTTATCACTTATGTGTGGTTTCAGCCAAGTATAATAATAATAAATTTGACTTTATTTCTACGTGAAAAAATACAAAACATGTGAAAATTAAGAGTAATAGAAAACTAAGCACTTAGTATTATCATTCTGCTCCACTATAGAAATACAATGAGAAAAAAACAAAACAAAGAAGCAAAAAGAAAAAAAAAACAATACAGCTAATGGCTTACTCTACTTGAGCTACACTGCGAACGAAAAATACATCAAAAAGACTACTCTACTAGAGATACAATAAAATAACAGTGGACAGCAACTCAAGATAGAGATTCATAAGTTACAAAGATTATAATACATATACAACATGCAGGAATAAGTCATTACTGTATGCAAATGACCTTAAGAGAGAGGTCACGTCCGCATACAGGAGCACCGGACAAAACAAGCGTTGAATTAAACTGTTAGTTCTATGAAAAATAGAAACTAAATACATATATAAATAAATAAATAAATAAATAAATAAATATATATATATATATATATATATATATAATATATATATATATATATACCTACACATATATATGTCTCCATAGTAATAGTTTAGATAGATTTACATGGAAATCATTAGATATAATTATCGTATGAGCGTGATATTATGTACATCATTATTGTAATAGTAATAGTCCATGTGTATATTATATAATTTTGTTCTGCAAGAGGACAGTGCTCTGTACATACAATGTGCATGAAAGTTAGATACATTAGGCAGTGACAGAGTACATGGCTTCCAATCCTTCTGTGCTAATTGAAAGAAGCCATTTTTTCAGATGCAATTTCATTTTTATTATTTTATTGTGGCAGTTGAAAAGGGTTTTCATTGAGGAAGGTAACTGATTGAAAAATTTTGGTGCTAGAAAAAGAAAGGTTTTTTTAAATAAAGTGCTGTTTGGCCTGACACCCCGGACAAACAACCCATCAGCCTGCCTCGTACGATAAGGGCCAGTAACTGAATCACAATAGTCAATAGTTACGCCATCATTCCCGCTCACTAAATAGAAAATTGACAAGACTTTATGCACATACAAATGTCTTATGGGGAGGATACCAAGTCTACAGAAAAGGGGGAATGTATGATCGTGGCGACCCACTCCTGCTACAATCCTTATGAGTGATTTTTGGAGTTTGATTATAGGACTCATAATTGAATAGTAGGTGCCACCCCAACAGCTCAAACCATAATTAATTCTAGAGTGAGCAAATGAATGGTAGACATCTTTTAAAGCTTTAAGATTACAAAGACCCTTTAATTGGTACATAGTTCTCAGGTAGAAATGCAATGACTTTTTCAAGTATGAGATGTGGGCTTTCCATGACACATTTTGGTCAAGGAAAACACCCAAATATTTGACTGTATTCTCACCTTTAACAATTGGGCAATTACAATGATCAGAATTACAAATGCACGTATGCAGTTGAATGGGATTCACAAAACTTAGACTGCCCATAAGACTGAACAAAATGTAATTGGTTTTCTGAACATTCATTGAGAGCTTATTGCAGGTGAACCATAATGTCAATTTATTGAGATCATGTTGCATATCCAACCGAAGATGATCTAATGTGTTTGAATATGCCAGGGCAGTGTCATCAGCGAAAGCTGTTATCTGACCTTTGAATTTACCCCTGAACAAGTCATTGATGTAAACCAAGAATAAGATGGGTCCAAGGACAGAGCCTTGTGGCACTCCATAGTGGATTTCCATCAGATTACTAGTTACCTTTTCAATTCTAACAGCTTGCTTTCTACCCTGCAAAAATGATCTCAGCCACTCCAACGCCACCCCCCTAATGCCCGCCCTCCACAACTTATGAAGCAGTAAACTGTGGTTAACTACTGTGTCAAATGCCTTACTGATATCAATAAAAAGGCCCGCAGCCCTGCCCCCACATCCCCTATTCAGACCAAGATAAATAGTTTTTAGAAAATTTTGCAATGCATACTCTGTATTGAGGTTCTGTCTAAAACCAAATTGTTGTTTTGAGAAGAAATTGTGAGAGTCCAAAAAATGCAATAATCTTTTTTTAATCAGCTTTTCAAAAACTTTTGATAGAGTAGGTAAGAGAGAGATTGGGCGATAGTTACTTTTTGAGAACCGATCTCCCTTTTTGAAAATTGGTATGACTGTAGCAATCTTTAAGATGTCTGGAGATTGACCTGAAGCTATAGATAAGTTGAACAGATGAAGTAATATTTTAGAGAAATATGGGAGATTATCTTTTAGTATTCCTTTTAGTATTCTGGCTGTAATTATGTCAATTCCTGAGCTCTTATTTATTGAAAGATTTTTTATAATTTTACAAAGTTCGGCCTCACTTACAGGAGCCATGAAAATACTCTTAGTACAATGTTCATTCTTGAATTCATCGGAGTACTGCTTGATCAAATCATCTGATATTGGAGGACAAGACTGCGAAAGCCTTTTAGCCACCTGAATAAAGTATTCATTTAATATGCCTGCTACTGTTTTACTATCAGTTATAACACTACCTTCTTCATTCAAATGAAGTTCATGGTTGATCTTACTATCCCCGGGCAGCAAGGAGTGAAGAACTTCCCATTTTTTTTGGATTCTTATCATATTGATTCAGTTTGTTTGAATAATAGTTATATTTAGCCTCCTTCACCCATCGTTTTACATTATTTTTCATATACAAAAATTTATTTTTAATTACGACATTATTTGGTTCTCTTTTATGTTGTTTATAGAGTTTATCTCTAACAGCAACACTATTAGTTAAACCAGGACTCATCCAAGGTTTTATCAGCTTGAGATTGGTGTTGTATTTAATGCGCTTAGTAGCTTTTTTCAACATACTACCAACCAATTCGTAAAATTTTTTGAATGCCTCATTTGTATCATCCAGCTCATAGACACTTTGCCAGGACTGCTGCCTCAACATTTCACTTAAAAAAATTATAGTTAATTTTATCAGCTTCCGATACCTGTATATTTTGTTTGCCTCCCGCTATGGCTCGGTGATCTGTAATAAAGTTTTCAATCACGGCAACTCTGTCAATGATAAGATGAGTGGAGCGATAGGAAAAATGATCAATGCAGGTTGAGGAGAGGCTGCTAACCCTAGTGTTAACATCTATAAGCTGCTCTAGACCATGAATATTCAAGCACTCTAAATATTCGTCAGCGATAGCATCATTCAAGGTAACATCCAGATTAAAATCGCCAATGCGAACAAAATTCTTAGCATTTATCATATCTAGTGCAGAACTGAAATTGGATATAAAAAGATCGACGATCACCAGAATGTAACCTATAAATACCCAGAAGTGTAAAGCTGAAATTTAGATAAATACAATTTAGCATTAAGAGCAATGTTATAATTCGGAAAAAGGGCTGAAACAGGCACTTCGTTCTAGCGTGTTTTGGACGCTATTTTCCAACCGATAATCATGAAAATGGTACCAAATTGTTCAGAGAGATTTGGACATCTGGCGCCGTACCGCCAAATTTTGATATCACTTATCAATTTTTTCCTATTGAACATCAAACTTTGCCAAATTTTCTCCAAGTTCATCGAATTTTAAAGTCATTTTATAGTTGGAAAATTGGAATTTGGCGGTACGGCGCCAGATGTCCAAATCTTTCTGAACAATTTGGTACCATTTTCATGATTATCGGTTGGAAAATAGCGTCCGAAACACGCTAGAACGAAGTACCTGCAAAGAACTCTATCGAGAAAGCTTCAATTCCCTACTAGCCTTTCGAAAAAGTGTGGTCGAACTCACTAACACAGTCCCAACTGCTATGATTGTGAGTACACACACTCACACCGGTGAACCGGAAAACTGGTTTTCGTTTGTCAAACAATTGATTGTTTTTGCTCAATGAGATATTGCCCGTCTTCTTGTCTGCGCTATTGTGTTTTATGTTATATACTATATTCATATGATATGCTCTATTATTCTATATGCTTATACAGTAGTTTGACATCCATATTATTATTTATTCCCATTTCATTTCAATATCACATGAAATCTTTACTATATTCTATTTGTACAGCTATTTTGGAGACATGGTTCATTCTTCTCTCATCGAATTATTTATTATCCATGTTGGGCCATGCATGGCAATTCAAATTCAACCCAAGAACTTTACATGATACTACCCGGGAAAAATTTAGTTTTGGATAGATCAAGTTTTACATGTTTTTTTCTTATACTGTAATTAGAAAACAACCAGTCATTCCTAAATTCTCGAGAAAAAGTAAGTTATTGGATAATATGAATGAATAATAGTTCATGCTTCAACGATTATTTCTGCAATAAAAAAATACTTTTAGTATACTGCAAGATTTCCAAGATAAGCCAATTCTCTGTTCACTTTTTTCATTTACATTTACTTTCTTTGAAGTAGTAATAGGGTACAAGTATTCAATTGGAAGAAAGGTGAAATGCAAAAACTAATGTACAGTATGACACTGTACATTGTCATTGTCCAGGAGTGGTAATGTTGGGGGGGAGATTGCGCAGACTGCGTCCTTGTCATTGTAGTGAGGGGGGGGTTTCCAATAGGGTCAATATTGTAACGACTGACGATCTTCTTCTTTGGAATGTTTTCTGAATCGTGCAGAATCACAAATACTTTGCTTCTGAATAAAATTATGCTTATATGAATCATACATTTTTTGGGTTTAGGCGCCTGCTGGCGCCTGCGCGGTAGATTCTATTAAAATTCATAATTGACCAGAAATGAATTCGATTGTTTATAAAATAGAAAAATAGACAGTTATCAACTGTCCATTGTTCAGTTGTTTACAGGCCGTTGTACATTGTGATCTGCACTTGTTTTGGTGAATCAGGAATTAGGTACTTCTCGTAATATTTGCTACCGTATATTAGCCCAGTTCTGAATCGTGCTAATACAGTCACAAGTACTTTGCTTCTGAATAAAACTATGCTTATGAATCATTGTAGCGTTATAATATTTAGCGTTGTTGTATGATTTGAATTTTTGTGCCCTGTTAATTATTTATTTATTTATTAGATTACCACAAACAATATAATGATCGGGAAAGAAAAAACAGGCTATTGCCCAAAACTTTTTCAATTTCCTAATTCAGTTTCAAATTGTGCAAATATCATACATAGGTTATGTCCATTTCAATTTTCTACACCAAATCACAATCTGAGAGTATAGATTAGAATAAAACAAACAATTTTAAATTTTGATAGATTGATAGTAAAACTTTTGTAAAAAACACGTTAAATTCACAAAATAGAGAATAAAACCACTTAAATTTTGAGCTCGAAAATATAACGTTCACCTTAGCTATATAACAGCTGTTTCATGTTATCATGGATAATAAAAACCAATTTGATTTTATTTGATTTATTATATTATTGGAATTATTTTTTGTGTGTGATTTTCCCTGATAATATACATAAATACATTGAAATATTTGATCATGTACTCCAAACAATATTATTACTGGAAAATTAATTCCTATCTAGAATCAAAATAAATATATTTAAATCTCAAGAATGAAGAATCATGATTTTTATTTGTCTATGCATGAACCATTTTATTAACAGCCTTCAGCACTTACTGTACCTATATAATACTGGTCGTCAGGCTCGCTTCGCTCGCCATATCCGTTTAGCCAGACATTTATTCTGTACCCCCGACTGGATCGTCGTAACATAAAAAAGCTCAAATGAAAAATGCAGGCAAGCGAAGCGAGCCTGCTGATCTCATTCTTGGACAATCCAGTCGGGGGTCCAGGGCTAGACGGATATGGCGAGCGAAGCGAGCCTGACGGCTAGTAGTAATATAATATTCCCAGGAATAGCTCTGATTGAAGTAGCAGTACCTAATCAATTTTTCCGCGATAAATCAGGACCTCCTAAATAGGTATTTAGGAGGTACTGGATAAATTGGTATTTAGGAGGTCCTGGATAAATGCATTTCAATCTTAAACTTGGTGCCAACCTAACAAAGTCAACTCAACTTAATGCCAAATGTGACAAAATTTTTAATTTAGTTACCAGAACAACTCTGTGGGTAGATGACACAAGTTGATAAGTCACATTTTTGAACATATTGAGTTATGCATATGGTTGTGTTCAGAAAAATTAGATCTATAAGATGGTACTATCTTTAAAATAAGAGAGAGTTTGTTCATGTGTTCGTTTGTTCGCATCAAAACATGTCAACTTGTGGATTGCATACCGGAAAAACGGGAATGATTTAGATTTCCAAATTTTGCACATAGATTCTAAAAGTATCAATCTCGTGCACCTGGAAGCCCAAATTTTAATTTTCTTTTTAGATTTTTCAGAATTAATGTTTAAATTTCATTAATGATACATTCGATTTCATTAAAAAATCACCAAATCATATGGTCGAAATTAAAAAAGGTACATCTCTTTCTATATTGCTTTCTACCTGAAAAACATAGTTTTGAAACTTCGTTTAGGCCTACACGTGGCATGGATTATTAATTTTTCAGCTAGAACAATTCTTCAGACAAATGCTAAATAAACGTCTACAGTTTCATCAATGCTGTATCGGCAATATGAAAACGCATGCAGGTCTTTCAATGAAGCTGTTGTTATTTAGATAAAAAAATTATATTCTTCCAGTTTTATTTAATTAAAATTTCAAAATTATTCGAGCCCTGATAGAATGACTGACTCACTGTACAAAGGCCTATTTTGAATTCTTCTAGATTTCATTACGTCAAGTTTTAAGAAAGACCCTTGCGAAGCACGGGTTACCTGCTAGTAACTAAATATGTTGTATCTCTTTAAATAGCTGAGATATAGGCCTTGCTCAAGCCTGATAGAGCATTTTCTTCCAAACCCCAAGTTGACAAATATTGATAAGTACATATATCTCAACACTCTTCCACCGGTTTGTATTATAATCCAATTATCAAAAGATGGCAAAATTTGATAAGTGTATGTACTGGTAGGCTATTATAAAATCTGAAAATCAATAACCTCTATTGAGAACTACATAACCCATACAACTTTGCAAACAGTTCAAGTTTGTTTAACTTGATCAATACTTGTAAATAATATCAATTAATTGTTGAAAAATATATTCAAATTTCTAAATAATCGATTTTTAAGATATTTCCTATACTGTTACATTGTGATTTGAAACATTTGGCAGATGGCAAAACATGATATCTCTGACATCACTAGCAAAAATCCTCAATTAAATAAATTCAATCCTCAATTTAAATAAATGTTTTATTCCTTGATATTTTATATTCAAATAGTCAATGATCAGCTGATTATATTAGTGTAAGATGGGTAAGAAAAAATATGATAGATAATTTTTGCAGCTATGCCAAACTTTCAAATTGCTCTCCTGAAAAGTTTACAAATCAGCTTGGGTCATCTACCCACAGAACTGTTTCGAAGAGGTACTCTCTCTAGATTATAGTTCTATATTGACATATGGTATGGACATTTCAATTATAATATTGGAATAAGAAGAATATACATGCTAAAATTCGAACTTTAAACCCTTAAAAACCACCCTTAGAGTTGAAATATCGCCAATAGATTTCTTAGTGAGCCTCTAAAGGGCCAACTGAACATACCTACCAAATTTGAACGTTTTTGGTCCGGTATATTTTTAGTTCTGCGAGTGAGTGAGTGAGTAAGTCAGTCAGTGAGTGAGTGCCATTTCGCTTTTATATATATGGATAGTGCACTCATATATTAATGAACTTTGGATTGATCTAAATTTGTGTATCTACCAAATAGATTATAAAATAAATGAATATTATTCTCTGTAGAATGAGAATTGAATATAGTATAATCCTGTCTATGCTGATAATTAGAAACTTTGTTTATATGGAAGTCATTTACTACTACCATTTGATAATAGAAACAAAAACTTTCTATCAATTCCTTATCAGGCAAATGATAAAAATAAAAATCATGGAAAGCACTTATCATAAAGAAAGAGTTCATAGAGTACCACTCATAATAGCAAACAGAGTTTATAGTGTGTTTAAGTCCTCTTTGCAACGTATCAAAATTGCCTGCTGAGAAGCATCTTTCCGGACAAATATTTTCTCCTGCCTTGCCCATACGAACTTGTAGCCCTTTTGGAAGGCGACGCCCCGCACCAGCTTGAGACGCTCCAGGATATGTGCTGGAAGATGTTGATGAGCGAACACCCTTCCATCCGGATAAATATTATCAATTGACTTCGTCGGGATTCCATGATTTGCCTTGTCCCTTGATGATATTTTTTTGAACTCAGCAAGCCAGGTTTCTTTGTCTTGTCTACGGAAAAATTCCACGACAATAGGTTTAATCCCTGTTTTATTTTTAGTGGGTAGCCTATGAGCCGTGCTAATGTCTCTAGATGTTATCTGGCTATTAATTGTAGTAGACACTTAATTGAATATATCAAAAACGGACTCATTAGACGTTTCCGGAATTCCTGTGATAATCAAATTAGCTCTACGGGTATACTCTTGCATTGAGGAAAGTTCAGATTTTAGTTGAGAATTGGCATTTTTCAAGAGAGCATTCTCATCCGTTAGAGTTTTAACACTAGATTTCAAAGTAGACAGATCTTCCTTGAAGTTATCAAATTCGTTTGATATGAAATCAATTGATTCTTTTATCGCTTGAAACTCTTCTCTGAAGGGGGCCAGCTCAGCCTGTATCATTTTCCTCACAATACCGCCAATAGCCTCAAGGTCAGCCTCAGATGAAGAGCGTGATCGAGAAGCGCTGTCACTCTTACCTCCGAATCCTGCTGCTTTTCAGTATCGGCAGATGATGATAAGCCAGCCGTTTTAGAGCATGCTCCCACTGACTTGCAATTCACACAAATCCATTTTGATTTACTTTCCGCCGACATTTTACGAAAATTCGATTCCTTAATAGACTGACAGGAAAAGTGACAATCTATTTTACACTTTGAGCACAGCAACACGTCACGGTCCTGCACCTCACTGCCCCTGTCAGATGCCCCTGTGGGTTGGGGGAGCTTTGAGTCGAACATCATACTCAAGAATGTGTTGAAAACCAGAATTCACCCACAGTATCCCTGGATACTGTCCCTGCTTGTCGTAGGAGGTGACTAAAAGGGACCCCAAGGCAAATCCAGAAGTTGCCTTGCCTCCAAACCCACGGGATCTGCTCCATCAGGGTAGTTTCGGAGGGGCAAAAAGAAGAACCCAAGAGTTCAGAGATGGATGAAACTCCAGGCACAAATGTAGGTCAAGAGGCTGAGTCTAGGGTGACCGGGTGCCCTAGAGGCAATTTGGTGACCCATCCTTGAGCGGAAGGACCTACGAAAAAGCCAGGAGTGGAACTCACATAGGTCAAGGGTTGGTGGGTGGAGAGGCCAAAACTCACCACTGCTCAAAGAAGAGCTGCCATTCAGGCAAAACTTCTTGGGAGAGGTGAGGCTTTTGACCCTGTGGAGTTTCGGAGGGGCGAAAAGAAAAACCCAAGAGACCAGAGATGGGTGAAACTCCAGGCACAAATGTGGGTCAAGAGGCTGAGTCAAGGGTGGCCGGGCGCCGGGCGCTCTAGTGGCAGTTTGGTGTCCCCTCTCTCAGCGGATGGACCGACAAAAAGGCCAAGAGTGGAACTCATGTAGATCACGAGTTTGTGGGTGGAGAGACCAAACCTCGCCACTGCTCAGAGAAAGGCGGCCATTTAGGCAAAACTTCTTGGGAATGGTGAGATGTGGGTCAAGAGGCTGAGTCAGGGGTGGCCAGACGCCCTAGAGGCAACTTGGCCACCACTTCCTCAGCGGAAGGACCTTCAAAGAAAGCCAGGAGTGGAACTCACGTAGGTCTCGAGGACCAATCAGTCTGAAGAAATTGCCAAGCATATCACACTGGATTGCGACAAGCAACCAGGTGATGAATGGGATGTTAGCATAGGGAAAAACTCCAGCCTGGTTCTTGTAAAGGACAGTGGTATTGGTTCGCCTTACTAACTTACTACTTGGGAACACAATAAGGTTGGGTTGACGTGTGGGGTTCTTTGAACCTTTTGAACCTTTGGATCCTTGAATCCGTCCCTTTAAAAATCATAATCAAAATAATCATAAGTTTCAGATACAAGAATCACATCAATCTACTGAGAATCAAAAATTTATCTGAATTCATCAATGTGACACAAAAACGACTGAGCATTTACGTAAGCCACCTTCAGCCAGAGCCATCCGAGAGAGCTTGAGAGAGATCAAAAGCCGCCTGGGGTGATGGAGCGGGCTGGCCCGGGGACGCACTGTCAGGGACCACGGCGACACGTCGCGACGGGACCGCGCCAGCAGCGAGCAGTGGCGAACACAACAGGCATAGCGAGCTAAACATACACACACATGCATACATAACCATCGAAAATCATCGTGAAGCACAACAAAAGTAAATACTCCAGGGGGTAAGTCATATTTTACTCCTAAATAGACTCAGAATTATTCATAATAATTAGTGGGTATCAAGAAAATTATGAGAGTAGGATAGGATAAGCCCAGATTATATTTCCAATATCCCAATGATAAGTTTTCAGATTATCAATGAAAAAAAAAATCATATATGGATAGAAGAAAATTAGAAAGACAAATAGAATTACTATGAAATACTCATTACTATGACATAACTATAAATGGGTCATCGATTAATAATATATATTAATTAATAAATATATCAATATTATCAACATAATTCATTTAAGTAAGCCATACATCTATACCTCAAAGAGAAACTGAAATACTATAATATATATCCATTCCAATTTAAAAGGAATATGAGAAGAAAATACTGATAATAAAATTCTTACAGGCAACAATGGATTTATTAATAGTTAGTGGGCATTTAATGAAATATTCAGTGACCAGAAACAACTTTGCAATGACATAAGATCGGAGAACTGATAAAGGCCAGAAAAAAATAAATAAAGAATAATTTTTTTAATGGGATAGCTTTACTGAATGGAATATGGTAGATCACTGATATACAAAATGGTCAAGCTGAATGTTATGAAATAGGATAAAAAATTTTTTTGATTGAATGTATGCATAAATTGTACAATGAGACTATCAGCACATATGAAAAAACCTAATATGAGTGAAGCAAAGTACAGAAGAGAATAAACCTAATGTGAAAAAATATTATATCAATGATGTTAAACTATAATATACAACATCAACCGCAAGTTGTCAAGTCTAATCATCATTAGCGATAATTTATCGTAAGTAATTCAGAAAGTTGATCAATTGAAAATAGGATGTAGGCTACTTGCTTTTATATCTGCAACAAGTCCAGCATATCATCATGTACATATTATCATCACGTCTCTTCATTTGAGAGGACAAAGAGAGAAAAAATAACATCATAATTGGGAGAGCGTTCACAAAATAATAAGTTTATAAAAGTCAATTGAATGGATTAACAAGTTATCATAAGTTAGTCGAGATCACTGAGGTTAACCGAAGAACGAATAACCCTTCGCTCATCGTCACCAACAATCCATTTTACTATTCCATCGCTGGACCATACATTTGCGAAACCGAATCTCGCCGCCGTTGCCTTGTACAACTCAAGTCGAAGCTTTGTCAAGTCCTCTTCAATTGTAATATTGGTGCCCTTCAACAGCTTTTTCTTCCCGAAAACTCGCCGTCTCTCCCTGTAGCCAGCAAAGCGCACAATGATAGGCCTGGGGCGCGCCACACCACCCGCATCCGGAGGCTGCTTCTTGCCGACTCTATGCGAGCGTTGGATCTGCTCCACCGTCATAGTGTCCAGTTGAAAACCTCGAGAACAAGTTGATCAGTATCCTCATTAGGCCTTTCTGGAATCTCGCACAAATTTGTGTGCCGCTGATATTGTTCAAGATCATCAGTGCGATGCTGTAACTTAGCATCAAGAGTCTTTACCCGTTCAGTAAGAGCTGTCACATCCGCCTCCAAAACTGTCAATTCCTCCCACGTAGCCCTGAGTGCAGTCGATATTGACTCATCGATAACTTTCTTGAGTCGATCAGATATTTTAGCCACAAAACTATCGATTATATCATCGTTCGATAAAACTTTAGTGATTCACGCGTCTACTACTGCCGAGTCAACTTTCGGAGCCATAGCGTTATCAGACCGAGTAAAGTTTACAGATGAAAAGCTTTCGATTTTATTTACTGAATCCGAACGAAGCCTTGATCTAAGACTCTTTGGCGAAATCGACATATAATACGAAAAAGAGTTTGCACACATTCACTGTCATGTCCAATCAGGAATCAAAGTACACCAGGAGATATTTATTTATTTATTTATAATATCTCTTTGGAGACAACAGGTTGAAACCCACAACTGCCTCCTTAACTTAGATCATAATAATGTCAAAATAATGTAAATTTTAATATGTCATGGAAATTCTCATGCATAATTATATCGCACCTTGGGAGGAAGACTGTTCCAACTCGACAATTTTGAGCTAAGGGTGTATTTTAGTTGGTTTCTATGCACTTTATTCGGTGGAAGACTGTTCCAAGTCAAAACTCGTTCCAATTATTCTATATATCACGGAATGTTCAGTATTCCTATTCTGAAAACCGATGCAATCATTTACAGGAAGACTCTGCCATTTCGATTAGAACAGTCTTCCATTCCAATTCAGCCATATTATGAATGAAAACCTAAATACAGGCCACTTTTAAGAAGTAATGAGTAAACTAAAACAGTTTGAATCAGATAAATTGAATGATTCTAAGAGCAGAAAATCAAGTTTGAATACCTATGAAAACTTGAACACAGCTATCCTGAATAAACAACTTTTTGGATTTGCAAAAAATAAACTATAATATTAAAAAAAGTAATTAAACTATTAAACTAATTAAACCAAATGATGATGCAAATTAAGTTTTTAAATTGAGTTTGCGAATTAATCATCCTGATGAGTGCATCAATATCAAATTATATAATTAAACCATAATATAAAAATAATAATAAAGTAATCAAATTAAAACTTACTGTTAAAGAAACATGAAAAAGAAAAGCATTACTCAAAATGTCTCAGTAATATACTAATGAAGAACTACCACAACTGCAACAAAACTAATACTACAAATAAACTCAAGAGAAAAACAATCACCAGACACAAAACTGAAAAGGGAGTTTCAAAGTGAAAAAAATAACAAATGTTCAATAAAAAAATAACAATTATGGATTACTATATGGAGTACTATATGGAATTGCAGGAGATGTTAATTAATGATGATGAAGAAGATGATAAAGATGATGACTAAGACGATGACGATGCTGATCGTGCAATGTGATTACTACAATGAAGATGACAATTATGATTATGCAAATAAGTTTTCAAATTGAGTTTGCAAATTGATCATACTGATATTCTTGTGAGATACACAAGAATAAGAGAAAACACTGATACCACACAACTAAAATTTGAATTAAAAAGCCCAATAAATAAAACGATAGTTTAAGGAGCCAAATAGAACTGCTGTTCACTACTCAATCTTTACCCCCTCTCTGTTCGTATGTTTTAATATATGAGTAAAAAGAGTTTTATGAATAGTAATAAATTGATGTTTCGTGAAAAAGTGCAACAGATGGGTGAAGTCTAGGTTTCCTGAATGCTTTTTTAATGATCTCTCTTTAGACCATTGCAAGGGGTTGAAGAACTGTTTTCAAGGCTCCCCCCCCCAAGCAATGATGGCAAAGGATAGATGACTGAATATTGGCATGGTAGTCCATTTTCATCTCATTCTCATGGAGAATATCAGTCAACATGCGAAAAGCATAATATAAATTTGCGAACCCTACACTTCAGGCGGCTGATATGTTCTGACTACCTTATTCACCTGTCAAAAACAACTCTCAAATACTTGTATGATTCCACTTTCCCTATGCTTTCACAAGTACATAGGTTGATATCACACTAAGTGATAATGTATTTTTATGATTTCAAGGTTTCAGTCTGTTAGGGGCGCAGAGATATTAGCACATTTATACTTTGTTTTGTTTGGTTTGAAAATAATAAATGTTTAAAAAACTTTGTTTTGGATATATTAAGGTGAGGGTGTTCTGATCCAGCTATTTCTCCACCTGGAAAAGGTCCTGTGAAGCCTTGCTATGGATCTTCCCTTCAAAAAAAAATCAGAATATGATCTGCAAATAACAAAATTTTATCATTAAGTTGTAGTCTTGATTTTTATATTGTTGATGTATATAAGGGAAAGTAGAGGGCCCAAAGTACTCCCCTGGATCACTTCATAATCCACATCAACCTCATAACTCAAAACACTTGCTATGGAAATACTGCTTGTCTCCTTTTCGAGAGAAAACTGTTAAACCAGGACATGGAGATGCCACGGATACCTATGAGTTCCAATTTTTTCAATAGCATGCTTCTTTCCATCGAACCAAATGCTTATTTTAGATCGAGGAAGATCATCATGGATTTTGTGTTCGAAAGCTTGGTTCATTTCTACTTTTATTGAGCGAGCGTTAGTGAGTTCTCACTTTTGACTTACTGAAGGCCAAAGTCGTTGTCCGTCTGTTTGTATGTTCTACAATAACTTTAGAGAGAATTGATCAATCTGCTTCAAATTTTTAACACGTATTCTTCGAACCTCTTTACCTAGGTCAAGTTACATTGCATTCTATTTCTGTTATTTTTCTATTCACTTGAAAAAGCTGATGCTATTTGGGAGTTATCATACAGACTGTCCTTTATGCGCCAACACATGATTTCAGCTGAATAATACACAACATGAAGAAAACAACTCCCACAATTCATTTAATTTTGAAATTTATAAGTTCCATATCTCGTTTCCGCTACGGTCTGCCTGTCTATTGTCTGTCTGTATCATAAGTGTAAATAATAATACTACTTGTGATAGCAGTTGCTATGACGTTGACAAATTTGCTATGACACACATTTTTTGTTCCAAGTGTTAAATTTGTGAGAAGCTACTATTAGTGTTCACTAACACTTGATTATTCAATGTAGGTACTCATTTATTCAATTTTGTATCATTTATTAGTATCTTTAGAATGTTGAGATCATTGATGAATGTTTGAGATGTACGGGTTTCGTCATTAATTTTCTTTTGGAATTCTGTATCGAAATCATGTATCACATGACCACGTTCCCATTTGAAGAATGAAGCTGGATTCGAAATGAAGTTGGATCCATATGACGGATCCAAGATGGCGGTCAAAAGTTTTGAAGTGACAGAAAGTAGTTTTTTCAATTGGAATATAGGATTGTTTCCAATTTTCAATTGGAACTTACTGTACCTACTGTCATATCATACTAGATATTCAGCTGTTTCCATAATAATTCTCACCAACTGTATATCTACAGTCGTGTATAACAATAAGTTGCTGATTTCAGAGATCAATACAACAGTTCATGAGCGAGTTCTTTAACCCAGGGGGTCACAAGTACCGAAAAGAGCATCAAATAATGTTTTATCTTGTCTGAACCCATACTGGCATTGACATATTTCTTTGCATGCTCTTGAAGATAAACCGTCAATTGCTATAATTATCTTTTGATAAATCTTTTCCAAATTTAACGAGAAAACACTGAGCAGGGAAATAGGTTGGTAGTTACTTTTATCATTACGAGCTCCACTTTTGAATATTGGTAGAACTTTGGCAAGTTTGATGGGATCGGAAAAAATGCCGCTCAAAATGCTTGAATTTATGAGGTAGAGAAGTTGTTTTAGAATAATGTTTATATATTATTTTTGAGGAATGCAGAAGGAACAGAATCATAACTAGTTTCGGAGCCTCCACGCAAGCTGGACATAATTCGTAACACGTGACGATGACATTCTGCTCTGTGATGGGTTTCATTATAAAATTTGAATATTTAATGTAAATATTGTATTGTCATCGTCACCTCCCCTCTTGAATCTATAGTATCCCACCTACTTCAGATAAAAAATGTTAAAACTGTTGGATATGTACTTGTATGAATCTTGAGGAAGATCATGAAAATTTGCAGATTGGAATTTGTGCACAGTCTTTATTTTTTAGTATGACCAGCTATTTCATTAACTGTACTCCAGAAAAATTTAGAATTTCCATAGTTGGCATCAAGTTGTGACCGATAATAGTTTTTTTGACTGTTCCAAGAGTTTACTCAGTAAACTAACCATGATTCAGATATTGATTTTTCAAGGGAGTATTGAAGGGTTGTCTCTTTGAAGATTTACTCAATGTTTCCGTAATTCGGATGGCTGCAACAAATGAAATCCATGGTTTTAATTTCTTTGATTTGGTGGTTTTATTAGGAAAATTTTCTCTCTCTTTCTCTACACATTGTTCAATAGTTTGAAAAAACATCTGAGTACACACATTAGTTTCATCACTGGCAAAAAATGCTAAAGGCTCCCAGTCCACACTCTCCATGTAATCACTAAATATGAATTTATCTATGTGATATCGATTGCTCTTATCAGACTGCATAATATATAGGATTGTTTTGGAGAAATGAATGTTATGGCAATACTGTAATGATCGGTGACACTGGTATGAAGATCGGCAGAATTGATAGCCAACATATCGTGGTATCTCACGAACGCATGGTCCAGGTTAGCACCTCCAGACACAGTTTCTCTAGTGGGTTTATCAATACATTGCACCAGGCCAGCTCCTGACCTATTCAGATACCGATCGATAATGACATTATTTTTCAATAAGTCGATATATATGTCACCTATTAGAATGCATTTTCTATGTTTTGAGATGTTTCTGTAATAATTTTCTACTTCAGTAATGAAATGATCAATTTTACTGTCAAATGTTCTGTACAACCTAATAGATTGAATACTTCCAGGCGATAATTGAGATCAAGGCACCATAAACATCTCCGAGTGTTACCTCAGTTACAGTTACTGATAGCTGTTATTAACATAAATAAAAACACCATCATTCTGGTTACGATTGTTCGATAGTCGTTTGTTCTGAATAGACGAAAGTCTGTCAGGTCGACCGTACCGTCGCATTTTGACAACCAACACTCTGAAAAAATTGTAATATCTAGTTTGGGAAAAACTGAGTTTAAATAGACCAAATAATCTTGGAAATTTTTATTATCTATATATATATAAAAGCGAAATGGCACTGACTGACTGACTCACTCACTCGCAGAACTAAAAATCTACCTGACCAAAATTTGGTAGGTATGTTCAGTTGGCCCTTTAGAGGTGCACTAAGAACGGATTTGGAAAAAATTCCAAAGATACGCCCAAAATCTGCGTTTTTCCAGCGTTTTTTTTAGCGTTTTGTCAGCTTTATCGAGAACAAATGAACAGAAAATGTCCAAATTTAGTACAGAAGCTCAGCTAGGGTGTAATAATGTTGTGTTAGAAGGAATTTGCAATAACGTCAAAGATACGCCCAAAATTAGCGTTTTTTGCAATTCTCAGACAGAAAATGTTCAAATTTGGTACAGAGGTTTAGCTGGGGTCTTAAAACTTTGTGATGAGGTGACTTTGATATTTCATCAAAGATACGCCCAAAATCAGGGTTTTCTCAGCTTTTTTGCGTTTTCTCAGTACTTTGACTTTCTGATGGAATGAAGCATGCTCAAATGAAGAATGCAAGCGAGCGAAGCGAGCCCGCTGATCTCATTTTTGGACGAACAGTCGGGGGTCCAGACGGCTAGACGGATATGGCGAGCGAAGCGAGCCTGACAGCTAGTAACTTATAATTTTACAATGCACAATTTTTAAGCTGTCGAGACCGGCACGATTAAAAAAAGTGAAATATTCCGAAAATCTGTCAAGGTTCGTACAACCCCTGACCGAGAAGGAAAAGTCATCGTCATCCTCATCATCACTCAACCTAATTATTGTTGTTAGCAACGTTAATTCCAAGAACCAAGACTTATTGGCCTAACCCGACCTGCCGGCTATTTCATGTGTATGAATCTAACAGCCGTATCATATTTTAAACCTCGCTGCCATTGAGTTCAGTTATTTGATTAGAATAATTAGAAATAGAATTGGAATATAAGATATATATATAGTAAGTACAATTGGATAAGTAAGTAGCCCTATTAAAATGTCCAATGAGTAAATGGAAAAAAATACAAATAATTAGCTCTTTCTATACGAAAATGCCCAACATGGTTACTGAATATTTCAAAATAATTAGCTAAATAAAATAATATTTGCTTTCCAAATATTTAAAAATAATAAGCTCAACCAAACATTTGTTGACATAAACGTCAAGAGAATCATTTTCTGGGTTGAATGAGCTTAATTTGACTTTCAAGAGAACCGTTTACTGGGTGGGATGAGCCTTATTTTAGAAAAACTGATAGACTCTTGAAGTAAACACATGAAGAAAACTCAAGTTGCTTTTAACATTTTATACATTGTCACCAGCAATAAGAAAATACGTCAGGTAATAATAGCTCGAAAAATGTATAAAGGGAACGGTTAAGAACACAATTTTTACGTGGGAGCTGTTCTTGGACTAGCTATGAGAAAAATATATCAAACTTCTTTGTCCCTTACCTCTGTGCTGCGTGGGTAGTAAGAAGATGAAAAAGAGGTTGAATTTTTATTTATCTTTTTCGTTTACATGAGAACAAAGTTAAAACTGGGATTGTGAGAGTAACAACGGAATCAATCCAAGTGTTCCTCTCTTGAATTCACATATTTAATAGGACTATGGTCTGAATGAGGTCCTAATATATAAAAACACTTGAAATTTTGAATCTGGGTTAATTTAGTATAGTATTTCTTTCATATTTCTCTAATAATAATTATTATGTTTCATTCCACAACTTTTTGTATTCGCCTCAAAGTTATCAGTCAGTTTCTAAAGAATCTGTATTTATGAGGTCAATACGATCTAAAATTCTTCTCAGAATTACTGTTCTTTCTTTTATGAAAAAACTTCTTTCACAAGCTGACATTATTTGATGTTTTAAAATCGGGCCTGAAAATTGGGCTATGGCATTGGAAGAGTGGGTGGGGGCTTCAACTTTTCATCTTGTATACCCTATGTAATATAGGGTATATAAGAGAATAGATCGCCTAAGCACAAAAAATTTAAGCGACCTATACCTATACATATTTTATAACTTATTATGCTATCTTTTCTCTATGCTTATAATGATATCATCAGGAAAACACTATTCATCAATCTCTTATCATTATTGCTTCCCCGTTACACTGGAACAAATATTGCAAATCTTTCTTATAAGTTGAATAATAAGGAAAAAACTTAATAATCTACTAGTAATACTAAAACTGTTGAATAATGCTCCACGTTGAGATCATCGGCAAAAAAATATAGAAAATGAGGGGGTGATGCCAAACAAAGAAGGGACTGTTGTTTGCTTTGCTTTGCATGGAGTAGAGTGAGATGGAATGAGTGGAGGTGCCTGTGCTTATTTCGAGGTCCGTTTTGCGAAATCAGTCGTTGTCGTTGCTGCCGCCTTAACAAGGCGCGAGAGGACACCTCTCGCCCCGCTAGCCTGCCCTTAGTTTCTCTGGACTAATGGATCAATATTCTAAGGCTGGAGGTGGATTGTCATTTGAATGAATGCTACACTCACTCTCTTCTCTCTTTTCTCCTTGCTTCGCTTCGCTTTGCTTTGCTTTGCTTGACTCGGCTTCTCTGCCACCTCCTCATCCTCCTCCTGCTTCTCCTTCTTCATCATCTCCTCCACCGTTCTTCATTGCGTTGCGTTACGTTGCGATACGCTTGGCTGCTACTGCTGCTTTGCACAGCACACTACTGCTGCTTTGCACAGCACACAGCACACAGCGCACAGCAGAGCAAGAGCAGCCTGTTCGCCTGTGAAAATTATTGCCCTCTCAAAAAAACCCTCCCACCACAGCCAGCCCTCTCTATAGCATTTTTTTGCCATTGTTTTATTCGTCAGCGATCGGCTGCCTTGCCTTTCCACCTCCATCCTTACATGATTCCTCATTCCCCCCCCATCCTTTCATCATCTGTATAGATTTCTTTTATCATCATCCCCTTCTCAGCCCCAATCGACAAAAGCCCCAGTACGGCCTGAGAAAGCATTCCTTTTCAAACAACTTTTCCCCATTTATTTCCTCCAGTATTTTGTCTTGCCTTTTCAGATCTCGTGCCGCTCTCTCTTTCTCAATCACAATTCCCCTTCCTCCATCTCATTCCTCATGTTACTCTTTCTCCTCTTCTGACCCAGCATAGTCCAGTTAATTAAATAATTTTACAATTAGCTGCTTCGTCCTCTGCCCAGTCAGAACTTGCGATCGATTTTTCTTTCTTCTGCGCTTTTTTTAGTGAGCTTGACTCCCTTGCAAAATCAAAGCTTGCCGTTGTTCCAAGATTGCAGAGATCCATTAGAAAGGATTTTACTGCTTTCAGAAAATAATAACATCCGGCTGCTTCCACCATCAAAACGTCAATAGAATATCACCACCCAATCAATTGTATTGTTTCTATTGATTGTATTTTTGGATTTATCCATTACCATTTATCGAGCATGTCTTCACATCATTGTATCAATGAGCATATTCCAATATCACAACCAATCTTTATAACAGCTCTTTTCACAATGGATTTTGCAAACTGTATAGTTATGGAACTCATTATTCACACTTTTGTCATACATGACATCAAAACCCATTCAATTTTATTGAAATATTATTTTGTGAATTGGAAATCTGGTCGCGGATTTAATTATTAAATGTAATTGATAAAGCGAGAAGATCTCCAATGTACAAAGATGAAACGTGTGTTTTTTCAAGTTTCGTGAAGGAAATATTATGATTCTTAGCTCCATGCTATACAAACAAGAGTGAGTCGACTTTTGGTCTGTAAATCAAGGCTGATGATAACATTATTGATAATATAAAACTGTCCGAAGAGTTAACGACTACATATCCGAATCTTGCTTTTTTGGAACAAAATTTACGACGTCAGTTTTCAATAGATGATTCTGAGACTAGACTTAAACATATTCAACACAAAAGTAAAGCAAATCAAACAACTTCTATTCCTGGTGACACAGTAGAAATACAAACGGATAAAGTTATTTTAAAGGAAATATCTGAAATGTCTGAAAACAAGAAACGTCCTTATTTAGGTCCAAAACCTTTCAGTGGAAAGGATGGAGAAGATATAATTAAATTTTTCGAATATTTTAAACAAGTAGCTGTGGCTAATTATTGGGACGACAAAGATAAGATTAGTTGATATACCTCTCCTTTTATTTGGATGGGAGCCCGCTCAAATATTTAGGAATGATCAAAGCTGAAAAAGCCGCTTCAAATATTAAAATAGAATACAATAACACCAATCAGGAATTATTGGAGAACTATTTTCGTCCTATTCATGTGGACAGGTATGAGTGTTAGAATTGGCGAATTATAGGATGAAACCATATGACTCTATCCGCGATTATATGACTCAAGTCATGTTTTTATGTTCAAAAGTAGATGTCAATATGTCAGAAAGTCGAAAAATTAAGAATGTTATGGAAGGATTATCGCCACACATTTTTGACAGGATAGTAATGCTTCCGAATACATCAATAGCGGAATTATAAAATAATCTAGATCGTTTTGAGCTTTCCAAGTGTATGATAGGTGATAGAGTAGTAACAACAGACAGTCAACATGTTAACCATGTAACCGATCATCATATTATGCGAATCAGTGAAAATATCGACAAATTTATCAATAATAATCAACACAGCTTCTCGAATAGGTCTACTTATGGGCAAAATAACAATGGCAACACTCAACGATTTGACAGAAATTCCAGGTTTGGCGAAAACTCGCGGTTTGATAGAAATAATCGGTTTAATGATAATAATAATAATAATAATAATAATAATAATAATATAATAATAATAATAATAATATAATAATAATAATAATAATAATAATAATAATAATATTAATAATAATAGGTTTGATGGAACGGCGGACAGATATGGGGCCAAAGGTAGAGGAAACAATGGATTTAATTATTAAATGTAAATGATAAAGCGAGAAGATCTCCAATGTACAAAGATGAAAAGTGTGTTTTATCACGTTTCGTGAAGGCAATATTATGATTTTTAGCTCCATGCTAGACAAACAAGAGTGAGTCGACTTTTGGTCTGTGAATCAAGGCTGCATGTTTTTTTTCGCATAAATAGTTTTGAATTTTTCTTTCGAGGCCCGTATTCTTTGAACTGTTTGTGAAGTATAGTTGTTGAGTTAAGGCATTGGTTACCTGAAGGATTCTGTCTTGAGAATTCAATTCTTATAGGCTGTCACAGTTCGGGCAGTTTAAACCTGCATAATTGTGTTTTCAGGATTTGAATCTTGTAGGGAAAGCTGGTGCTTTGATTCAATCAGCTGGCAGAAGTTTTTTTTTATATATTTATTTATTTAAAGTCGGGAGTGGTTTAATTAACCGGACCTTTGAGGATCAGGCCAAAGGACAATTTTCAAGGTAAAGTAAGATAATAGTTCATTGTATATATTTTTTCTTTTCAGACCCATAATTCTAAATAATAACACTGTTTTTATTTTCAAAATCCTGAACGACCACAGATCAGCAAGCGAGTAGGCCTTAAATTATTATCTGATTATTATAAGCAGAAACTTTGATTGTTGGTTATAGTTGTAATCTTTCGTTTATCTTGATTACATTTGTTTTCCGTTTCGCACCGTTACATATTTGAATATTCGTATTAAATAAATCATTTTTGATGTTAAATAAAAACCGAAAGCTATAAATTTTCTTTTCTTTTCACCATTCGCTTACACTTTCAAACTGTACTTCTGATTCCATATTGCAATGAGAAACCCTATCATGTCAACCAATCACAATCAAGGATATTCAAAATACAGTATAGAAAAAGTCAACTAGTGTAGTGATGAAAAACAGAAATCAGTTTTGCTGTTATCAATGTTTTGATTCTGTGGTCTACATAATAAACTGTAATAATTTAATATTTGAAAAAATATATTTAAAAAGAGTTTTGGTCTATGAAGCTCAACCTCGCCCAATAAAGAGTACTCTCATTTTCATTCATAAAGCACTTGTAAGATATGTGCTTGCTCGCTTCCCTTGCTGCGCTTGTGTCTTAACTTACATTCGACTCGTGCTTTAAAGATATATAACTTTTGCAAACTATTATCAATTGATAGTTTGCTTTTTACGGAGCATGACTATTATAAATATTCTGAGATATTAATCGCGCTCAATTTGATTCAATGATTAATTGTTAATGTTACATTTCTCGATTCCATGATTTGAAAACTTCCGATTACCTGCTCAAGAGAATAAATATAATACGTAATAGCAGATAATAGCCTTCAGGATTTCCAGTGAGATGAGGGTTAGTATCTATGCTGATTTGAGAATTTTCAGTCCCACATTTCCTATCTGTGAAACATTAGTTTGAAATTTTAAGAAAATCTGTGCATCTTTCCTTTAACCGCAAAATTTTCGTCAAACATATTGTACACAATGTTAGTTCTCAAGCGTTGTTCTTCAAGAGTTTCTGAGTTTCCAGCGATTAAGGAATTCGTATTACAAACTCAGTACTGCTGAATTTGGAACATCTGTTTTGATTGCAATGAGCGGGAAAATCCGTGAGGACTCTAATTGAATAGCAAGTTTCAACTATTATAAAATTATTAATTTTCTGCCGTCCCTACTTGTTTTATATATTTTTTAAATGCCCGTTATTTTGGTTCGTTTGTTATTTATCTGGAAATAACTTGTATTTAAATGGATTGGCAGATAGCTTATTGAACGAGCGTTAGCAAGCTCTCACTTTTTACTTACTGATGGCCAAAGTCGTTGTCCGTCTATTTGTATGTTCTACAATAACTTTAAGATACAACTTATTGTATCGTAGCAGGAAGCCCGTGCTCCGCAAGAGACTGTTTAAAGCATAGAGAGATTGAATGAAGACAAACTGAAAAACTTGATTCATTGAAATATTGAAGAACTGAAAATAGGCCTATGACCAATCTTGGTAAATTATGAATCCATATGCAAAATTCCAAGTTAATCAGTTCAGTAATTCAGTCGCGATAATGCGACAAATATGTATTTCGTATTCCATGTTTTTTATAATTGGTATAGATTTAGAAGAAGAAAATATATAGATAGGAGAAGAATAAGAAGATGGAAGATGAAACCGTTAAATACACTATTTTATCTATGGCTACTCACAAACAAAGTATAACAAACTGGAAGCTGAACGAATTGGAAACTTGATAAACTGAACACAGTTGGTTGAGGGTTGAGTCTTGCACCACTGTTTGTCTTTTCGGTCTCAAAATTTTATAGTTTTCTCAAAGTTTGGAGTTTTCTGATTGAGTTTTGTAATTGATTCAATTCAATTTAGAAGTATTTTTTCAATTTAAAAATAAATTTTGTGTGTTTTGAATAGTAATTGATTGCGTTATTGAAGAATGTTGAAGTGACACATAACCTAGCTAACTTTGGACTGTTGTATAAATTAGAATTGGAACCGTTCTGGGCGTAAGCCTGTGGTACTTTTCTATAAGTTGTGTAATTTTGAATAATTGAATAAATAGACTGTACAGAGTCATCAGAAAAGATTCTCCTGCATCCACCACCTCTTGTTGGGTTGCACTAGGTTTGTTTAAAATGCTTACTGCGTCCTCCAGCAGGTGTGGGAGGGTTTTGAGTGTAGAGCATAACTTCAATTTTCCTCGACCGAAAAAGGCAGATGTTGTGTCACAACCATTTATGGTGTAATTGAAGAGTATGTGGCTGTGGTTGTACTTCCAGGAGTGGGGTGTAATAGCATAATAATTAAGTAGGTATAAACTGATACTTTAGACTGACTTTTTTGCTCGAAATCCCCTCCCCCCTCTCACCCCTCGTCCATCCCGCCTCCCCTTCCCCCCGCCCGCAGGGTGGGGGGTGTTCTAAAAATAGATTTCCCCTTCCCCTTGCCCAGTGGAGATGAGGGGGATGAAAAGAGAGAGATATATCTTTCTCTCTCTCTCTTCTAAAAATAGATTTCCCTTCCCCTTGCCCAGTGGAGATGAGGGGGATGAAAAGAGAGAGATATATCTTTCTCTCTCTCTCTTTCTAAAAATAGATTTCCCCTTCCCCTTGTCCAGTGGAGATGAGGGGGATGAAAAGAGAGAAAGATATATCTCTCTCTCAAATAGATTTCCCCTTCCCCTTGCCCAGTATAGATGAGGGGGATGAAAAGAGAGAGATATATCTTTCTCTCTCAAATAGATTTCCCCTTCCCCTTGCCCAGTATAGATGAGGGGGATGAAGAAAGTGAGGGAAAAAATAATTTCCCTTTGAGGGGGAAAAAATTCCCTTGCTGACAGATTGAAGTGAATCCTTCTCTCTACATCTATGCTGACAGATTAAAGTGAATCCTTCTTTCTACATCTATACTGACAGATTGAAGTGGATTGAGATTTTCCCTATCACTCTACATCTATACTGACAGATTAAAGTGAATCCCTCTCTCTACATCTATACTGTCAGATTGAAGTGAATTGAGAAATTCCCTATCACTCTACATCTATACTGCCAGATTAAAGTGAATCCTTCTCTCCACATCTATACTGTCATATTAAAGTGAATCCAGAGAGAGAGGTCAATGGCTCTCTCTACATCTATTGCTTACTAATCTATTGCTATACTGTCAGATTAAAGTGAATCTCTACAATAATCTAAGTTCTATAATGGGCCATATTATGCTTGGTTTCCAACTGACAGTCAAGAGTTCAATCAAACTGTTTATGAATGTGTAAAAAATTGAGCTCTTTTGCTGTACAAACATCCCAGTCGTTATTGTTTAAGTGTTTTCTCCGACAATATGTAAGTATAATTGGAATGAGCTAGCATATCTAAAAATACTTACATATTCTCAGACCTATTTCACTCGGGCAAAATAATACTCAACATCTATAGTTACCATGAAACTGTCTTAAGAAGATACGATTTCCACTCACATTCAATTCCCATGAACGAGAATTAAAACTTCTGATATTATCCTCATTCAAAACCACTGAATATTCTTTCGGCAACTTAATAGTGTGTTTAAAGTCGCCTTCACTATCAACATCGATAATTGTAAGGTGAATTTCGCCATTATCTTCTGCAGAGAACTCGTTGAAACTTCTCCAATCGAAATAGTTAGACAACATGTTGTCAGTTCAACCGTTTAGACTAAAGTGACGCGTGCGTGGCTGCTACACTCCCCTTGTTCAGACAAATGACACGTGCGCTACACTCCCTGTGAGGTCCCCTTCTACAGAAAAGACCGAGATCATAATAACTCCTGCATCGAAAAACTGTTACATTAAATCATAGACACATGAAAAAAATGTCTAGACTGATTTATCGTGTTGAAGCGACATGTGTTAGCAAGAAAACTGTTAAAGTTCATTATGCTTCAAATTTCTCTCTCACATAATATGTCAAGTGTTATCCTTTCACAAGATTTCATGTTTTCAGAGTCCAAACCCTTTATACTCGCCGCCTTCATCTTGAAGCAGCATGTGTTAGCAAGAAAACGGTTAAAGTTCACTGTGCTTCAAATTTCACTATCTCATAATATGTCAAGTGTTATCCTTTTACAAGATTTTATGTTTTCGGGCTGAATACAACCCCTTTGTACTGTGCTAAACCCATTTTTTCTGTAATAATTTCGGCTACCTGATTTTCTGTAAGGTTATGTTGTTTAGCCTCTATCCAGTTCATATTAAAACTCACACGTGTGTATCCGCTCACATTATCGTAAGCCACCCTGTGGGTGAATAAATTAAGATAATCTATGAATGCAGCCGAACATTGCAGTCTCATAACAGATCCCTCTTCCGAATTTTTAATTGCCTCAGCTATTTCATCATGAACGCTTTTCACAGTGACTTCCATCTCGTTTTTCTTAATAAAATCTCCTATATCATTTTTAGTTGCATACTTTTCTGCAATTTGATTAATCAGAATAGCAATAGCATCTTTTGTAATGAATTGTTCAATACCATTCATAATATTAGCTTTTATTGCACTCACCATTTAACATAATCGTTTTTCAAACTCTTCCTTTGTTAATGAAGAACTAGTCAATTTCTGCAAAGTAGATTCTAAATATTGCTTATCAATTGGCGATGGGTGTGTTTCATTTACTTTAGTAAAAATTTCTGTACTAAGCTGTTTTAATTTAGTATTGAGATAGTTTCTGTCCAACACCTCCAAATTCTTAATTTTATCTGATATGACTTTTAATTTCTCATCTAAATAAGCTTTATCAACTTTATCGTTGTTAATACTGTTCAACTGGGATGAAAAGCTGTCTGTTAAAGTTTCCACTTCTCCTAGAGCAGATTCTAAAGTTAGAGTTCTCTCTGCAATAACTTTATCAATATTGGCGCTAAAATTTTGTAATGAACTTAGAATATGTTCTCTTTCAATTATGCTCACTCCGATATTCTTGGTATTTTCCGAAACGAGTTTGGTTATTTGCAAATCTAAATAAAATTTCACAGTTTCGCTGATTCCTTGTTGATTTATCGATTCGATTATTTCTGTGTTATCGAGTCAATATCACACGTAAGATTAGCACCCCCTCCACCACCACCGCCAGCACTAGGTGTATCAATCCGACCGAATCGATGCAGAGTCATCGTAACACTAAACAATTAGTTTTGCTTCTTTTAGCTCTTCAATTATAGAGGCGATCTCAACATCATGTCCAGTGTTGCCAGAAGCTTTTGAGGAATAGAGTAAATTTAATCTTTCCACTAATTCATCAAAATTATCAAAGTATTGATAAATTCTATCATGAGAATTATTTTTTGCAAATTTCAATAAACCCCATCCCTTCTTTTTACTAATTTTTTTACTGGGAAATAACTTCTGAATCATTTGCGATTTAATTCCCTGATTTCATTTAACATAGCCTCTTCGATCTAAATGTATGCCTGTAAGTGTTAAGATTTTTTTATACTTATCCAGATCTCTCTGATTATAAAGATTCTAATTCGGTCTTGAACTGAATAATAACTCAAGTAGACCATGTGTTAAACGAAATATTTCATTATAAATATCTATATAACCGTTATCGAATATCACTTGCTGATTTCCAATATAATACCTGTCATCTTTAGAATTGTATGAAATTCCATAACTAACTGAATTATTCCATTTTTCCGCATGAAACGTTTTTAGATATTGTGACAGCACATCATCGTTTTTACTAGAACCAAGTAAACTGTTTTCAAATTTAGTTGAGCTTAAAAGATTGCCTGTTGAACTCCCATAGCTTTTATCATAGCTTGACTGCTCATCATCAATCTCCATGCTCTCTTCTTCTTCCTCTTTTACCTCTTCCTTTTCTGGTTTTACACCATGATTAGAGTGAAAACTAGATTTGTTTTTTCCCAGTTCAATTATGGGCTCTATCAAGGGTGAGAGCGTTTTCCTATTGTATTCCTCCGATCGTTTTTCAAAATTAACTAAGCTTTTATGCTTGTTGCTGATTACTTTTCTCAATTTCTTAATCTTTTCGATTGAACCAACGTTCTTTCTATTCAGTTTTCTGCTGCGTGTTTTAGACAACATGACTGCACAAAGAATTAATCTCTACTGAATGGTAAGAAACGTATCGAGTGAATCTCGGTACTTGCCGCTATTAATTCCACACTCGGTCATAATAGTTACAAAATTATGAGGTTTAAGATTCCAAACTTTATGACAAAGTTTAGCGAAATCTTTATAAGAAATATCTCCTCCAACATGATCTCTGTGAATTAATTTCAGACTCAATAAATCTATCTTGAAGATTATAATCAAATTTGCATTGTCCCTAGTGAAATGTTTCTGTGTAGCTCCATAACTCTGAATTGAATATGCAGTGTCAATATTACGATGTCGTCCCATAGTAAAATATTCTCTTATTTGAGGTACATGATTAAGTTGTAAGTCATCAAATATAACTAAAGAATATTATGATATTTTGTTTGGATGAGGTATAGATTCAGAATTGTTGTTTATATGAAATTCAATATCTTTCATTTTTGAAAAGACTTTTCTCAAAAACAAGTACTTATCTTGATACTCGCTCTTCGTATGCAAGTATATAGTTTTAAATCTCAACCCATTCTTTGAGAAAATTAAATTAAATAGCAAATTGGTCTTGCCACAGCCTGAAGAGCCTATTATAAGGATCCTTGCATTATGAGGTAACAACTTACCATTTTTACACCATGTTGGCATTTCTTTCTGTCTTATAACTTTGTCGAAATTAACTATCGGGATATTACTCATGTTAGACACGTGTACAGCATGTGATCTGAAAAGGAACTAATCATTTTTCGTAAGTTATCAGGGAGGAGGAGGAGGAAGAGGGTGTGCACTAGACACCACATGGCTGTGTATAGCTTATCACATCGAGATGCAAGCGACAGGTGCCTGCTCTCCCCTTTCAATGCACTGATAGAAGTTTCTCACTTCAATATATCGTTCCCTCTCTCTCCCGCACCCTCTTCACGAGAATGCATGTGTTCCCCCTTATCTAAGCCTTAGCTAATTACGAAAATGAAACTGAGAAGCATTTTTGATAAAGACGTATTATATTTACACCAAATCTTTGTCATATTTACACTGAATGGAATGTATTACAATGTGATATGAATGGAATGTATTACAATGTGATATAGATTATTTTTCATCTAATAGTTGACTTCTACTAATATAACTAGGCATTGAAAATCCAATCCACTTAACAAGCAATCCTTTTTTGTTGCGCTTTAATATTTTTTCAATCAGATATACTTGTCTCTCCGACTCGTTTAATTCTGTTTTTTTTAATTTCTTCTCCGTAAAACCTACCACTAATTACTTCTCCGTTTAGATCTCGCAAGCTATACGTTAAAGGTTGAGAAGGAAATATAGAATGAATTACAAAATACTCTGCGCTCCAATTTATGTTATAAGATTTATTGAAAAGAACAGATTCTTTGAGATTCGTACAACATCTCCTAGCTTAAATTTTGGTTTTGAATTGTTCAATTTATATCGTCTATTGAATGCAGAATTCAAAGACATTAAAACACGATTACGATCTTTTTTCCTCACATCTTTAGGTTTCATTCTAATTGAAGTGTGCATTGTTGCATTATAATCGCGAACCAAACTGTCTAGCTGTGATATCCAGTTTTTGGTTCCATGTTCAGTTAAAAATCTATAAATTTTTGCTTTAATTGTTCTATTAAACCTTTCAACTATGGAGGCTTTCTTATCGCTAAAAACATGATAATGTTTTATACTGTATCTATCTAATAACGCTTTAAGTTTTGAATTAAAGAATTCTGTTCCCTGATCTGATTGAAACAACTTAACTCCCTTATTTTTAGAAATAATTGGCTCGAGTGCATCAAATACAGATTGACTTGACTTGTCTTTTAATGGTACACAATATGCAAATTTTGAAAAACAATTAATAACAGCTAAGATATACCTATAACCTTTATTAAAACGTGATAAACTGCTCATCTCAATGAGATTGGCTTGAAGCAAGTCTTTTTCACTTTTCAACTCATATTTGCAAGTGGGATAGTTAACGCGTGGTACACTATGAAGTTCTAATGCTATCTTAGATCTAATAATATTCATATTTACAACACAAAATCAAAATTAGTGGTGATGGATGCTTGTCGTGGGACATACTGAGCAATCAGTTCAGAGCGTTGTTGGCACTCTATAATGTCCAAAAGGTAAAGTGTCTACACCGTTCTCAGCAATATATCTCTTATCGTCATAAGGACTCAAACAGATTTTTGAACATTCAATCTGATACATGGTGTGATTATAGGACCTCATCATATTAAATTTTTCAATGTGTTCACAACATTCAATCAGTGATTTCTTATATAAATTAAAATTAAGTTTTCTACATTTCACTCCGGTCTGTACACCCTTTGCTACACATTTATTTACAGGTTCTTCATTCTCGTTATATACTGAATAAGAGTAAAGTTTGGATCAAAGCCCTACAAATTTATGGACGGGTTTTGAGGCAGTCTCATCCTTGAACTTTCCTACAACTTTATTTCTCTCCATGGAAAAGCATGGGTGGTAAGGAGGGTAATTACTAGTGTCGAGAAGGTTCAAATTTTCTTTAATCAACTGATACATGTCTTCGACTTTTACGTTCAAAAGAAAACTGTCTGTATCGGTCATACAGAGTTCTACGCGATCCCACGGTATAATTTTTTGTAATTTACAATAGAAAAAATCGTACATATGGAATTTACTCAACTCCAGTACGGAAAACCCGGAATAGACAGGCTTGTTCATTTTTAGTTCCAACTTGTGAGAGAAAACCGCGATCACATTCGGACTAATTATTTGCCAGCGTTTGCATAATGGATTTGAAATGTACTTATCTAACCGTTTTTCATCCATGATAATTTTAACATTGATATGCTTGCGAACAGATTGTATCGTTTTTCCAAAGATAAGATTGCAACAGGCCTTAAAGAAGGATATTTCAAATTTATTTTTCGCGTTCTGCCTATTCCAGATATTGAAGTAGATGTAGCTTTTCAGCCAGGGAGATTGGGAAAAGCTAATGACGCGATGTACTTTCGATAATTGCAAGCCGAGCTGAAGGTAGAGCTTTAAATTGAGGTAATGGACAATGTACTTTTCATGGTCAAAAAGTGTGTTCATGAGCTTTTTGGTTCCAGTTTGACCATTCTCATTTGTTTGATAGTTTGACAGCAATTCGTGCGGAGGTGTTTGGTGGAGAGGCGCGAGTGGGAAGCTGGCATGCTTATCATGCAACTCTTTCGGATACTTGAGATCACATTCTATTATATATCCGGTTTCTGAATTGCTGTCCAAATTCGTGAAATCAAGCTTGGAAATTTCTTCCTCTGAGAGGAATTTAAAATTTCCAACAGGTAAGCTATCGTTTACCGATAAATGACACCCCACCCCTCATCCCTGCCTCAAACATGAGATGCATGTCAGGATGAGTAATCAATTCTAGTTCAACTTTAGTGTGTTTCAACATACAATTCCAAGTAAAGTGCGCGAGGGAAACAAAATGAGTAACATCAAGGCCGTATGAGCTAAAAAGCGTAGACCTCATGGATTCAAAAACTTCAGCTAATAGCATCATGTCCAAACATAAATAGAAATCGTGATATTCACCGAGCGATTTCAGCTTGAATGTCGAGAACACTCTTTGCGCATGCTCATATTCTTCGCGAGACAGAGGTGTATCAGTTAAATCATTATGAAAACATTCAATGGGAGGAAGCGATGTTTCCGCGAATTTTTCGGGACAACTCATGTATGAGTAAGGATATATTCCTTTTTTCAACAAGAGTTGTCTGTGTTCGCGTGGGGGATCATGAAACACTGAAAATAAACATCCAAATTTCTTTTCCATGTCTGTACTTTCCACTAAATTACGCACCAATACTTCCAAGGATTTGCTCATAAACTTGTAGGAATCTAAAAATTTAATTTTGCCTACTGAAAGTGTCAAAAATCTCTCTGACGTATTTGCGATGCAGGAAATTTCTTTTTTACATTTACCGAGCACTTTCAGAATGAAATGTGAATCAAACCTGGAGAAATTGTGAAAATAACATGAAATGTACTCCAGAGTACAAGCCGATAAATTACAAGAAACATGTGCCGCACATAGGTAATTTCCGGTTTTGTGCGCATGGTGACGACATTTAATATTGCTGTCTAAAAACGGTTTAGCACAAAGCCCGCAGTTTACCAAATTTTGAAGTTCGCGCTCTTCACTTTTGGATAAATGTCGCATCGGAATTTCTCATTTCATATCCTCATACAAAATGTTGCCGAGATCTGTAATTTCCTGAAGAAATTTCTCCATGATTTTTTCATCTAAACTACTCGATCTATGGAGTACAGGTCCGTAAGCGATTTCCCTGTTCACATCGATAACAACAAAACAATAGCCGCAGGGAATATGTCGTGCTGTTTTCTTTGTATAGCTATGCCTGATTTCATCCCAATCGGATTCATCATCATCACCATTATTATCGATGTTAACAACATAAGTTTCTAAATCCACGTAAATGGTGTAATTTTTCTTCAACGTAGCACCTAGTTTCTTGAATTTAATTGTCTCTCCACGTTTAGGATATGAAACTCGCTGTGATTGAAACTTGGAACAAAGCTGTTCATGTTTCATCAAATTTGCTTTGCCATCATAATTTTCAGATTTGGTCGATGTAAATCTATGCAAACAGAAATTGCAAATGTGTACTTGACCCTTGTGTTTTGAAAGGTGGGAGAAAAGACGCGATATCCCGTTTTTCCCGTTTGCAGTATTAATTAAACAGAAATGAGTTTTTCCTGCATCGCCTTTTAGCATTAAAAGGTTAATTTGGTGCTTACGAGTGCAGAAAATGCTTGTGCGGTAGGGGAAAAACTTTTTGTTGTCATACGCGATGACGTGAATTGCAATATCCGGATTTAGTATTTCAAATTTCTTAATATTGTGTGTCGTCACCGGAAAATTTACACCTCGCGTATTAAGTGTGTGAGCAAACTTGCTCAAATACTTCACAGTCAAGCCTGAGTTCCTTGGTTTCTGATGGAAATACATGAGGACTGACCATAAAAAGCATTTTTCGTCAGACAGATTTTTGACATTTATAATGCAATGTTTGTTTTTAAGAAGTTGCGGTGTTTGAATGAAACTGGATGTGAATATTGGATTAAATTTTATCACGTTCACATCCAGTGACTCAATTTTCTTCAAAACCCAACTGCTGCTGTGTCGAACAAAGTTGTCAAAAGATGACAGGATTTTTCTCACGGCCAACATGAAATGTTTGTTAAAATCTTCATAGTTCTCAAGCACGTTTAGTTCTCAAGCATGCTATGTTGGAGTAACTATGAAGATTTATTAGAGATGAGACAGTCTCGCTAACCTCATCATCCATCACCACTAATTTATACAACAAAACATTCAATACAATGAACCACTTCATGTTTGCATCATGGCGCGCAGCGTGCTCCCTAATTATATCGAAAACACGCTGTTTCGATCTCTCGAGCACATTTTCGATATTGATTTCCTCGGGATCGTCGATGGTTATGTGATGACGGACTGCTGCGGAATTGACGCTGTGTAGTCTTCTTTCCCTCAGCATGAAGTTAGATTCTGAAAAACAAAAGAATAACGATCAGGATGACATAGAATTAGAGTTTCATATATGTTTTTAAATCAGTTGTGAATTGACATTGGTAGAAGAAGGCTGTGTGAAAATGATATCTCAAGATCACATAATGTTGCATGAAAGATTAAGATTATTATCTTTTGATAAAAGATGGACGAAATCTTCTCCACATTTGTCCGCGGAAAACATGGCAAAAGAGGGATTTATATTTGCATGTGCGCCAGACATTGTGCGATGTGTATTTTGTTCAATTTGTTTGGGAAAATGGGAAGAAAGTGATATACCAGCAATAGAACATGCAAGGTACAGTCCGAACTGTAGAAGGAAAGATAATATAACTATTGAAGAGGAGAATTTCGATAATAATATTCTACGGCAATATGGAGAAAGATATTTAACTTTTAATCGTGTAGAAGATTCATCCGTTCAAGGAGAGTATTTTGAAAAGCATCATCTACATTGTGACTATCGTAAATCATTATCTGATAAAGCAGAGTATTTTGCGAGAAATGGTTATTTCTTACATAAAAATCCATTCTATCTGCAATGTGTCTATTGCAAATATATTATCGAAAATCCATTTGAAAAAGTAATGGATTTACCGTTTTGTTTATATGAAGAGTGTGAGAAAGAAGAGCGAGGAGAGGATTATCCGGATATACTGTGAAGATGAGCTAAAATCACATGCATACAGTATGCTGTAGAAGGTTTTTTATCCTCCGAGCACAAAAATTGTCCTCTGAGGACAAAAACTGTCCTCCGATGACAAAAATCCTCCCCTCCAAGGACAAAAATTGTCCTCCGATGACAAAAATCCTCCCCTCTGAGGACAAAAATTGTCCTCCGAGGACAAATATTGTCCTCTGAGCACAATTTTCCTCTCCTCCACAGAGGATAAAATCAAAGTAAAAATGTACTTACATGCACTGGTTGATGCTGCGTGAATGACAGGTATCTCCTTGACTGCACAGGTGGCTATGCTTTCAGATTGCTCATTAACCTCTCAGGTGTGTTGCCTCGATGAGAGCTCAACTGGTTATGAGGTCGGAACCCGTGTTGAGAGGTGAGAAAAATGCTGTGAAAACAATGAAATATTCAATAACTGATAATATTAGAAATCAATCGAGAGGCGAGAATGCTATTCAAAATATAGATTGTTTGAGTGAGCCCTATGTTGAGAGGTGAGAAAATGCTGTGAAAACAATGAAATATTTAATAACTGATAATATTGGAAATCAATAAGCATCATGAGAGGCTATTCAAAATATAGATTGTTTGAGTGAGTCCTATGTTGAGACATGGAGGAGATTTTTTTCAGCTTCTAGCAGGTGTGGGCAGACACCATCCTATGCTGAGTTCTGGACGAGATTTTTTTTCGTCTTCTAACACATGTACAAGGATGCTATTCGAAAATATAGAATGATTGAGTGACAGTTTTTTTATGATAGGAGAGAGAATACTTACAAATCTGAATGTTGCCGATAATGATGTGAGAGCACGTGTTGTAGGGGAGAAATTTGAATTTTTTTCACTTGTAGCACGCTTCGCTCTCACTCGCACGAGCCTGGAACAGAGAGAGAAACGTATGGTATATAAACAGAAGTAATGAGAGGAAAATTGTCATTTACATCATAGTCTACTTTGAGTATACTTCACAATGAGTTCTCCACCATCTTCATACATCCTGCCAGATAGCCCACCAGCACACCAGCGCGTGCTCAACTACTGGCAGAGGAAAGCTGCCATCGCTGCTGCTCAGTCATCCGCTGCTGCACCCGTCGTCTCACCACTCAAAGTGGAACCACCATCGCAGGGCGGCGAGATCGTGGTCGGGGACAGCCCTATTCAACGTCTGGCTCCAGCTGCTACCTGGGCACCGCGGCGAGCGGTGCTAACTACTCTACCGAACATCAGGCAGAAGCAGGGGAAGCGGAAGTTGACGTTTGAGGAGGAGGCTGAAGTTAGCAGGGATGAGGGCGAGTCAATCTACTCTCAAACAAAGGTTAGTTTCAACAAATATTATTAACTTGTGTGTGTACAGATTTTTTTCCATGATTGATTGTTAAAAAAATCTGTGCACATACAAGTCTCTGATTATTTGATACCAATATTATTTGAAATGATTAGAAATTGATGGCAAGGAAATATTATTTGAAGTGATTAAAAATTGAATTATGAGATATTATTGATTAATGTAATCTATCATGCATAAATTATTTGTTACCAATATTATTTGAAGTGATTAGGAATTGATGGCAAGGAAATATTATTTGAACTGATCAAAAATTGAATTATGAGATATTATTGTTTAAAGTAATCGATCATGCATAAATTATTTGTTACCAATATTATTTGAAGTGATTAGAATGATCATGCATCAATTATTTGATACCAATATTATTTGAAGTGATTAGAATGATCATGCATCAATTATTTGTTACCAATATTATTTGAAATGATTAGAAATTGATGGCAAGGAAATATTATTTGAACAGATTAGAAATTGAATTATGAGATATTATTGATTAAAGTAATCAATCATGCAACAATTATTTGTTACCAATATTATTTGAACTGATTAGAAATTGAATTATGAGTTATTATTGTTTAAAGTAATCGATCATGCATAAATTATTTGATACAATATTATTTCAATAACTGATATTACTCACTTTATGCAGAGAATGCCAATCCGATGATGTCAAGTTGAGATTATGACAATAATCTGATGTAGAGATCAATAATCTATTGATCAAGTTCTCTAGTATGATGATAATCTGAAACAAATAAGACACTAATCAAATATTTTTCAAACAGAAACGAGCTGCTATGGAGCACAACTCATCCATGGTTCCACTAGTAGAGGAGGTGCAGCGAGCGGGGGATGAATTGGACTTTGTGCAACTAATCAACCAGCCTACAACCAAACCCTGGATCCCGCTGAGGGAATTAAAGGAGCACACTCCCTACCCCATTATTGCAGCGAGGGAACAAACAAATATGCATGGACGACGGGTAATTTTAAAAATTACCAATACAGGAAGCAAATCTGTGAGTGAGGTATATTTACCGCAACGATTTGCTTCCTGCATTAGCACAGAGAAAGTAGAGCAATTTAACGCTAAGTGTGAAAATTTTGTGATGATGGTAACACATAAGTCGGGGAATTGGACCAATATAAAAATTGTTAAGCATTAACAATTTTTATATCTATACAATTCGTCGACTTATGTGTTACAAATTGTATAGATGAATGTATGTGTAAAAGTAGTGAATAAATTATAATATTGTTTTTATAAAAATTGTTTTCAATTCTTACCTGTTGTTGTTGTTGATAAGTTCACAATGAATAGTAGAAACACAGAAGAAATGGTTCACCTGCTTACACTCTGTTGTGAATGATATTTAAATAAGGTGAGCACCCCTTTTATAGTTTGTTGCGAGCATGCTCAGTAGTCTTTACTGCTACACACACACACACACACACACACACACACACACACACACACACACACACACACACACACACACACACACACACACACACACAGCCATGTGGTGTCTAGCACACAGCCGTACAGCCAAGCGCTCGCTTTGCTGACTCGCTCCCTCCCACATCTGTTTTGGCACATGTTCCTGCAGATGTGGGTGGGCACGATGGCGGCGTCATTTCCCCCTTTTCAAATTGTCTTCGACTTTTTAGATTATTTGTTATTTGGAATAATAATCTTATCATTCAAGCAATGTATCATAGCAATAGCCTGTGAATTCATTTCCAACTCGATTGAAAATTAAACCAATTCGATTTTCTTTTGATTAAGTTGGTGTAATGATTAATTAATTAATTAACCTCAGTTAATGTTCAACCATTAAGTTGAAAGGTAAGAAAATGGTATGTAGGAGAAAGCAGAGTTCGAGGAAACGAGGTAAAGGAATCTTGAGTTCAGCGACAAAACTTTTTAAGGATGTGTCAGGTTTGGCAGGTAATGTGACATCAACTATTTTAAATAAGGTAATTGATAATCTGCAGGATGAAATTCATATTCCCGGATACCAGTGGTGTGGCCCTGGCACAAAGGTTAATGAAAGGTTAAAGAGAGGTGATCAAGGTATAAATTCATTAGATAGAGCCTGTAAGGTACATGATATAGTGTATATGCAAAATAGTGATAATAAAACTCGAGCGGTAGCTGACAGAGCTCTAGCAAACACTGTGTGGGACATTTTCAAAAATCCACAAACACCTCCTGCCAAGAAAGCACTCAGCTATCTTGTTACAAACGTCATGAAAGCTAAAGCAGCGTTTGGTGGGTCTTTGAGAAAGAAGAAGAAGAAGAAGAATGAGAGGAGAAGTTATAATAATGATATTAGACGCAAAGCTATAGCTCAGTTGAAAAAGCATATTGCAGGAAAAGGGTATTTTTTGAAGCCTTTTCCTCAAATAACTAGTGGGGGGAGAGTTTTAATTCCACCCCCTCCACCACCCCCATCATCATATGGAGTGAGTTTATTCCCTCAAAAACAAGTTAAGAAACGCAGAACAACAAAGAAGAGTAGGAAGAAGGAGAAGAAGACATGAATATTGAAGGAGAATTGAGTAATTATGATTTGATTGATTGGTCGAAATTATTACAGATTCGGCTAAGAGGTATATATATGCTAGATGCATTACCCAAAAAAAATTCTAAAAAACGAGAATGCCATTGTGAATTTAGCGAGGGAAAGCGAGGATGGCACACATTGGGTTGCATATGAAAAAGTTGGCTCCAATGTTTGGTATTTTGATCCAATTGGAAATTTACAACCGCCATACGAATTGGACAAATATTGGAAAAAAGAAATTGGAGTAAATATATTTTATAATGTAGAGCACATGCAACCATTAAATAGCGATTTTTCTGGTCATCTTACATTATTGTTTCTTGCAAATCAGTTGTAATCAAGTGTTTGTGCTGAACACACATTACAAGATGGTTGTTATTACATTAAGATCTAACACAAGTAACCTCTAAGAACATTTACAAGAAATTATAGAATTGGATAAAAATCGTGAATGGGAAATTGGATTGATTAATTTTTGTAGTTACAATAGTATTGCAAACATTAACAAAGGAACAAATTCCAGCTTCAAATATGGCGATAGATTAATTGAGCTGGATGCGGGTGCATATGAAGTTGAGGATATTATAAAATCTTTAAAGAATAAATTGAATATTGATGAGAAGAATAAACTTATTATACGGCCAAATGTAAATACTATGAAGATTGAAATTCATTCTGATAAAGCCATTGATTTAACATGTACTGATTCGATTGGTAAGATACTTGGTTTTGATAATGTTGTTTTGGAACCAAATAAATGGCATTAATCTCAGCATTTGGTTAACATAACAAGCATTGATAGTATTGTACTCGAGTGTAATTTAGCATGTGGTAGTTACTCTGACGGAAAACAAAAACATATAATCTACGAATTTTTACCAAAGGTTCCTAGCGGTTATTTAATAAACGAAGTACCATCACCGATTATTCATGTACCTTTGAATACGCATCGAATTCAAACTATTAATATAAAGGTAACAGACCAGAACGGATCGTTTATTGATTTCTGTGGAGATACAATTACAATTAGGTTGCACATACGTGAAAAACAAAAGTAAACGTAATGGGTTATCTTGTTTTCAATCCATGTTCAAATAAGACGTGTACATGCAATGTCATTAGAGAGACGAACGTGAGAGCGTCAACACCTAAAAACAAACGTGCTTTGTCGGCTAAAAGTGTGAGAATATTAGAAAAGTTAGGTTTTATAGTTGATTGGCGGAATGTTAGGAGGAGCGGCGGCAATTAGTGAAATTCTGGACGTGGAGACAGACCTTCAGTTTTATAATGATATAACCAAATTCCAATTTCACACTCATACAGTTTATTCGGGACAGGAAATAAAAAACTCTGACGAGGCACGTATTGGCATAAATTCTTTAGATGTCTATTCTTTACCTTGCAAATCATTTATATTTATTGAGGGAACAGTTAACTGTACAAAACCGGGAACAGACCCGGCTGATGCACCAGTTGCGGCAGACTATAAATTAAGCAGTAACGTAATCGGCAACCTTTTTGACGAAATACAATATGAATTAGCAGGTCAGCAAATTTCTAAATCAAGATTGATTGGATTAACATCTACAATTAAAGCTATACTAGTGAAGAATACGCTCGATAAAAACACATATCACCTGGCTGGTTTTGACAGAGCAGGATATGAGCTAACGGATAATAAATTCACTTTCTGTGTACTGCTGAAATTAATCCTCCCGTTTTTTGAAGATTTTCAAAGAATAATTTTAAATTTGAAACAGGAACTCGTCTTATTGAGGTCACCGACAGACCTAAATTGTGTTGAGTCCACAAGTGGAACAAGCGTTAGTGTGAAAATTACAAAACTGCAATGGAGAATGCCCTACATAACTTTAGAAGATCATGTAAGACTGATATTTTTGAGACTGCTCGATGCTGACACTCCACTGAAATCAGGTTTCCGGCATTGGGAAAATTGTGAATTACCAAATTTGCAAAATTCACTCAACCATTCTTGGGCAGTTCGCACCACATCGAGTTTTGATAGTCCAAAATACGTTATAATTGCATTTCAAACTGATCGTAAGAATAAAATTAAAAAATCAATATCTAATTTTGATAGCTGCGGTATTTACAATGTTAAAGTATATTTGAACAGTGAGTATTATCCATATGAAAATCTGCTAGGTAAAAAGGAGGTATTATACCAGATGTTTTTGGATTTCGCGCCCTCGTATTATAATCATTCAATCAATAGCAAACTCGGAACAGAAATTGACTTTAAAAAGTTTTGTGAATCAACACCGCTGATTGTTGTGGACTGTTCGCACCAAGCAAGTCATTTGAAATCATCGACAGATGTTCGTATTGAAATGGAATTTAATAGTGCAGTACCTGCAAATACTCCTGCCTATTGCGTTTTAATTAGCGATCATGTGATGGAGTACACACCTCTGACAAGCATGGTGGAAGAAGTTCAGTAATTTTATTGATAGAGCGCACTGGCTGCAATATTATATAAGGTGTGCACTCTGACAAATTTGGTTCATTATCAGTTTCACCTTTGAACAGGTAACATCTAAAATGTCCTATTCTTTGTGTTCTGATATTTTGGACAAAGCGCAAACTCGGTCTATTGGTATCCAGTGTGATCTTGATTCCGATAGTTTCTATTATGAACCAAGGTGCGGTACACCGATCCAAAAGCCTCTGCAGGTGGAGGAGGAGCAGAAACGGGAAGAGGAGGAGAGGGAGAAAGATGGAGGATTCGACAAGCCCGCCGAAGAGAAAGAAGTGGACAAGCAAGCGAGTATGAAAATTGCTACAGTTGATCTTCACTGGTTTAAACAAGATTGTAATCAAATTATTGTGAAAGAACTTGCCATAATTGATCAGTTTAATAATTATATTGTATTCCATTTCAAATCACCATTTGCAAAGACAGAATTGAGTGCAAAATTGTATAACGATGTAACATGGTTAGAACGTCACTATCATAAAATAAAATGGGAGGATGGAGATTTAGAATACACTGACTCATTAATACGTGATTACCTTGTAGGTTATGAGAAAATTTTCACAAAAGGAACTGAGAAAGCAAAGTTTTTAAGAAGATTACATACTAACGTTCAATGTATACCAGAGGATTTTGCAAAACCCGATTTCAGCTTTTTCACTAGTTCATGGTGCTATGGTGTGTGTAACATTCATAAAAATAGACCAGATGGACGTTGTGCTTTGTTCTCTGCTCAACATTGTAATTCTTTGTTGTTTAAAAATATGTATCAAACAAATAATTTCATGTGTGAAAACAATCGAATGCAAAGTATGAAAATGGCCGCGATGTACACAAATTTGCAGAAAAGGAACTTTGCTCGTTATGGATTCTTCCACAACAGAAAAGAGATTCAGTGTGTTTATTGCATGCATGCATTGAGACTGCATAAAGCATGTACATGTTGTCTGTCTGCAATTAATGAAGAAAGACCACTTAATTACTCTATAATAGTGCCAGCCTACACTTAGTTTTGTTCATTTGCTTATCATGGATCCGAGAAAGTGGTTGACTGCTGACAATGAGTTGGAAGTGAGGTTAAAAAACTGTATTGATTGGTATGATGAGTGTGAAAGTGCAATTAGGAAATCAACTCATGAAAATTATAGTTTGGCAAAACAATTAAAAGATATTTTTCTAAGCACGGTTAATTTAAATGACATAAGAGACTATCTATGTTATTATCGTCCTCATAATTTGTGTATAGATAAGTTAATTAAAATTGAAGATGAAATTATGAATAGTTGTGCTGGTGGTGAAATGTGTAAATAAACTTTTTCTGTGTTCAAATGATTTTTCATTCCAATATTCCCACTCACTTTTTAGTTTAGTACTCGGCCAGAGCTAGACGTGTCAACAGCAATGTGTGTGGTGTGATCTTTTTTATACAGCCGAGACACGACTGTCTTCAAGTTGTAGGTACAACATGTGCATATTGTTAATTTATAGAACAGAGACACATGTCAAACATCTGGGAAGCCGTTAAGATGCAGTGTTATGGTTTTTCAAAATTCAAAAAATTAACTCGTCTCTTGATGAGAATTTCATTTAACAAATTTGATTCAATTGCGAAGAATATTAAATTTTCAACAGGATGTCAAGATGTTGATTTACCATTAACAAAAACAGAAAATGTACACTTTCCAATTTTATCTGAAATATTCGAATTGCTCGATATACTAGACAGCGGCCATCTACATTATGATTGTACAAATGATTCAGCATTATCTGTTGTTAAAAATTCCGATGAACTTTGGAAATGCTTGTACGATATTGCAGATAAAACATGTAAAAGAACTTAGATCATTGACCTCTCTCTGGATTCACTTTAATATGACAGTATAGCATTAGATGTGAGAGAAGGATTCACTTTAATATGACAGTATAGATGTAGAGTGATAGGGAATTTCTCAATTCACTTTAATATGACAGTATAGCATTAGATGTAGAGAGAGTCATTGACCTCTCTCTGGATTCACTTCAATCTGTCAGCATAGATGTAGAGTGAAGGATTCACTTCAATCTGTCAGTATAACAATAGAGAGAAGGATTCACTTCAATCTGTCAGCAAGGGAATTTTTTCCCCCTCAAAGGGAAATTATTTTTTCCCTCACTTTCTTCATCCCCCTCATCTATACTGGGCAAGGGGAAGGAGAAATCTATTTGAGAGAGAAAGATATATCTCTCTCTTTTCATCCCCCTCATCTATACTGGGCAAGGGGAAGGGGAAATCTATTTGAGAGAGAGATATATCTTTCTGTCTTTTCATCCCCCTCATCACCACTGGACAAGGGGAAGGGGAAATCTTTTTTTTAGAAAGAGAGAGAGAGAAAGATATATCTCTCTCTTTTCATCCCCTCATCTCCACTGGGCAAGGGGAAGGGAAATCTATTTTTAGAAGAGAGAGAGAGAGAAAGATATATCTCTCTCTTTTCATCCCCCTCATCACCACTGGGCAAGGGGAAGGGGAAATCTATTTTTAGAACACCCCCCACCCTGCGGGCGGGGGGAAGGGGTGGCGGGATGGACGAGGGGGGAGAGGGGGGAGGGGATTTCAAGCAAAAAAGTCAGTCTAAAGTATCAGTTTATACCTACTTAATTATTATTGTAGATTTTGCATACATTTCATCACCATTCCGTTGAATTCTAGAAGTTTATATAACTTTCAGTGTAATTTATAGTAAAATAACTTTTATTCCACTTATTATTATTGCAATCTAGAATCTAAGCGTTCATACTATGTTATCTATCTTGATGAATAATTAATCTAATCTGATCTAATCTTAACCACACACCTCATCCCTTTTCTGTCATCTTCCTCTGGGAACCCCAAATAACAACTGAGTTGGCTCCCTTACAACAAATAACTATCTCATTTTTCATTCATTATGAGCCAGTAAGATTGTCACTAACCTTATGGACATCATATTAACACCATTATCACGATAAATTAATACTATAGACGACTTAAAGAGAAGTAAAAATGAAAACTTGAATTTAGCAATTTCTCTCAAAGTAGGAAAAATTATCAATTTTCGACGAGATATAACTAACTTCCTTTTGGAGATAGACAATATAACTAAAAGTGAGTTTATAGTCCAGTGAGAGTTGATGCAACGTTGCCAAATCTGCTGATTATGAATAAAAGTACATTCATATTTCATATTTTAACCTGATGAATTGTTAACGTCGTTTGGTCTGTTGGTGAATGTGGGGTAGGGCTGGGGGGGGTGTTGAGTGTTGAGGAGGCACTCTGCTGTTTCATCCTCAACTGGACTTTATGAAATCTACTCTAGTAAATACTTGATAATTTTCACACTATAACACTGTATAACGTGCACTTTTTATTCCCAACAATGGCCGTTTTTAGCTATCAGAATTTAGTCTGAATTCAGCTAAAAAAATCTGGTGTGGTACACTCACACAACTTTCCTTGGTCATTGAACTGTAAGCCTCATTCTTAAACGAGAATAATTTAGGGGAATAACATAATGACGATTGGCGGCAACATATTTGAAACTACGATCAGACTACTGTTTATGTGTATATATAATTGTTTTCAGAGTACTTTTTCCTTTGTGTAAATTGTGAAATTTGATGATTTTTTTAAAGTCGTCAAAACAGCTGTTCTACAGATGAAATATCTCGACTGTGTTATTTTTATGAACTGCTCTACCTACCAGGTATGCATGAGAAGGAGGTTACAAAATCCATTTCTCTGGGGTGGACCCACCATTAGTTTCCCAGGAAGGAGACTCATGCTAGTTGATAGGGCTTATGAATAGCTATCCATGGTGTAAATTTGAAGAAAATCGTTGGAGCCGTTTACGAGAAAACCGTGAAAAACATGGTTTTTTAGTAATTATCCGCCATTTTTCTCAAGAATAATACGGAGCTCCTGCAATTTTCCCAGGAATGAGACTCATTTCAGTTTATAGGGCTTATAAATAGCTATCCATGGTATACATTTGAAGAGAATCGTTAGAGCCGTTTTCGAGAAAACCATGAAAAACTTGGTTTTTTAGTCATTACCCGCCATTTTTCTCAAGAATATTACCGAGATCCTGCAATTTTCCCAGAAATGGGACTCAAGTCAGTTGATCGGGCTTATAAATAGCTATCCATGTTATAAATTTGAAGAAAATCGTTAGAGCCGTTTTCGAGAAAAACGTGAAAAACGTGGTTTTTTAGTAATTATCTGCCATCTTGAATTGAATTTCTTATTGTCGGATCCAATGGTATAAGGACCTTAGGTTTAAAATTCCAAGTCAATAGGTTGATTAGGAATGGAGTTATTGTGTTCACAGACACACACACACACACACACATACTGGAACAAGGCCACAAAAGGGGAGGTGAGAAATGAACATACAATGCGGGGAGGCTGATTTACACACATTTACACACATGTTAGAGATTCAATTTTTGTTTTAGAATGTATATTAATATGTTTTTGATACAATTGTACCATTTTTTTTTATGTCAACTTGAAAAAAAAATTACGCATTAAACCTACAAAATGGGGAGAAAATTGTGTACACTTTCACTGCACAAAGCGGGGAGAAATGGTGTGTACACTTCCAACCCACAATCCGGGGAGAAATTGTGTGTTTAGTTCAACTTACAAAGGGGGGAGAAAACCGGTTCTTAACATAAATTTTGGCTGCAACACTCATTTTGCGAGGCTAAGATTTTAATTTGCAGGGCCGCCTATAGCGTCTTATTCAAATGATAGTGAATATTTTTTTCACATGTTGACAAATTCAATTGGTTGATTTGAAATAATATTAAATAAGAGCATATAATTAATTGATTATGAAGTTCTAAATGATTGAATTGAATACAATTGCTGGAATGATCTTTCTAGACTTCATTCATTTTATTGAGGTCTTGAAAAGTCTCCTTCATTCATGCAAGATATAGAAGTACCATGTTGAAATATGAAATACACAGTGGCGCAAAAATATGGGAACGTTTTGATGTGATGTTGGCAGAATTTAGAGGGTCAAAGAAATACGATTAGCATGGCAAGTTGTACACTGGAGACATTGGAGATTCATTATCCATGTAACAGTAGACCGTTCAAGAACGTGTACTGTTAATTGACCCAATATAATATCTCTATAGACTAATTTTTGGTGGTCGAGTTTTTAAAAAAGCGTAGTTTACACAGCTTCTCCTTTAGAAAAGGTTGAATCCTCAAGTTTACTGTTGTAACAGTTCTTTGGGCATACAGAAAAAATTATTGTTTCCAATTCAGTTACTATAGTAATTTCTATGTTTTATATTGATCTTATTAGTATTCATAATTTTGTAATCATACTTGAATGAATGATTTTGATTTCGTTTGACTCACGAAATAACTGTAACAGGACGGTAACGGTCTTCGGCTTCCTCTCTATTGTTATTATTCTGTAATCAATTTCATTTGGGTTGAGCTCTTGAGATGTGTATATGTCATGCAAACAGCTATGGAGTGCACAGCTTCATTCTTCTTATTTCGAATTCAATTTTGTCCAGCTCAATAGCATCACGGATCTCTCACTCACTACTTGTTATTATATTTATAGTCACAATATACGAAGTGAAATAAACTAATTATTGACCGAGCGAAGTGAGGTCTAAGATTCAAGTCGACGGTTTGGCATTTCTCTTTATGTTCAAATGTTTATATGTTGCGCATTTACAGCGAAACGCGGCAATAGATTTTCATGAAATTTGACAGGTATGTCCTTTTTGAGTTTAGCGTCGACGTATACATAAGGTTTTTTTTAAATTTTGCATTTTAAAAATAATACAAAAGGAAAAGGAGTTTTATTCGAACACCAATATTACCGTAAAAATCAGATTATACAATTATTCATCATAAATCAGCTGTCTAGTGGACTAGAATACTAACCATTCAAAAATATCGAACATCTTGAAAATGTATCTTTCCATCAACATTAGTAGACAGTTGTCTACTAACTTTTTCTTTCCATAAGCTGAGACCACGATTCTAGTTTGGAGTTATTGATAGAAAAATTTTTCTCTACATTTTTCTTTTTAATCTGATCATTGAAATTGCAACAAATATTATTGAAAATGAATAGATTTCTTAAATCATGAAAAGTCAGAAATGAAGTTTGTAGGAAATCAGCATTATGGTAGTTCATTTTTTTAATTTCAACACACCGAATTTTCGCCAAAACAACACAGGATGTTCTCTGATGGGTTGATTGTATTGGCGTATCGACGGCAGCCAGACCTGATAACGGCGCTCACACTCACATTCTGGGACGACAAGTCACGGTACGATAGAACAGAAAGCTCTATGTATATTTAGGATTTTTTCTAGACATTTTCAATTGATAAATTATGAATTAATTTTTGAGGAAAAATAACAACAGGTCAATGTAACTTACTGAACGCGAGGTCTAATGTTCACAGAAAACTAGTTTATATACAGTCAGCACTGTCAGCAGTCTTGCGTCTTTGACACTGTGATATTTCGTTTTTAGATGGTTATAAATTGTCTTTTCTTTTCAATAGGGATTGTACATTAAAACACAAAACTTGAACACAAAAATGTATTCTCCTTGATTTGGCATAAACAAACATTTTTAAATTTTCTCCAAAATCCAGTTTCTTAGCAATTTCATTTTCAATCAAGAGTATCGCGAGTGAATATTGAGCCTTTCTTGTGCTATTGTAGAGCGCAAATACATTCTAATAGGTTTGCCTCTGCTAAAACTACGTTCTGATACGACTACTGATTGAGTATGGAGTGCCGAGAAAGCTTGTCAATCTCATAAAGGTAACAATGGCCGGGTCAGCAGCTCAAGTAGTGAAGATCGGAAATAAGCTGAGCCGAGTGTTCAGTGTCACAACTGGCATTAGGCAAGGAGATGCTCTTTCCGCTACTCTTTTCAATTTAGTGCTGGAAAAAACACTGCAGAAGTTGGGTACGACAGGGACAATAATAAATAGAACCTGCCAAGCTATGGCCTATGCGGACGATATTGTTTTGTTAGCAAGGAATGAGCATAGCCTGAAAGAAATGTTTTGCACACTCAAGGAGGAAGCAACAGTTTTAGGCCTTGAAATAAATGTAGGTAAGACAAAGTACATGCGAATGTCAGCAGATGAAAGAAGAAGACTGATTAGAAACTTGAAAATAGAAGACGATTGTGAAGTGAAAGGCGTCAGCGAGTTTAAATACTTGGGAGTAACACTGACAGCTGATAATAAAACTAGTCATGGAATCTCCACTCGAATTATGATGGGCAATCGGGCATATTATGCTAATCAGAAAATTTTCAAAAGCAGACTGATTTCTAGGCAAACCAAGGTAAAGATGTAAAAAACATTGATAAGGCCGGTTGTGACTTATGGAGCTGAAACGTGTACCATTTTAAATAAAGATGAAAGAGCGTTGAGGTCTTTCGAGAGAAAGATGTACAGGAGGATATGGGGACCAGTCTGCGTTGAAGGAAACTGGAGAGCCATATTCAACAATGAGATTGATGAAGCAATTGGCGAAAGAAATATTATAAGGTGTATCAAAGCAAAAAGAATAGAATGGCTGGGTCACGTGGTAAGAATGAGTGATGAAAGAGTACCACAAAAGCTGCTTGATGGAAGGATGATGGGCACCCGAAAAAGAGGAAGGCCAAGAAGAAGATGGATCAGCGATGTGGTAGAAGATCTCCGTGTGCTAGGTGTGGCGAACTGGCGGCAGGGAGCACAAGAGCAGGATGTATGGAGGCGTCATGTGGAGGAGGCCAAGGTCCACCCAGGACTGTAGAGCCAGATAAAGTAAGTAAGTAAAACTACGTTCTGCACTAACCACGGGAATTGTCAGGAAATTGAATTGTGCAACCCACAAGTTTGTGAACATGTCTCCGCTGTTGAACTTTTTAAATTAAACTCAACACTTTGCTCGCTATGAGCAGATTGAAGGGGATAAAAATGCTTGGAAGGAGAAAACAATAGCCTATTCTCAAATTGGGAGAATTTTCTGGTGCCTCTGCTTGAGTACTGTACAAGAACATGATATCAGAAGGCTTGACCTCGGTCGCCACACCCACGCGACTGCTCTGTATATGTGTCACTGTTTTTGACAATTTTGGTGGGTCAACTTTTGAACCGCTCTAAACCAAGTTCAATCACTCTCCCAATCAATTTCTTGTGTGTTATGGTCAATAAAAGTTTTGCCTTGGGCGCCTCAGAACACGACGGCCTTGTTCACTACCACCCCCCCCCCCCAAGGACATAACTTCTAAGTAGCTTGACCCTTCCCCTAACATGATCCTAGGTACGCCTATGTAGACAGAAGAATTGAGAATAATGTACCCTATTTATGTTTATGTTTTTTGAGGACAGATTGAAGGGTCCAAAGGTTCAAAGGTACCTTATTCAGAAGGGTGGATGCATTGAAAAAACAACTTTGAAAGCTGATATTCCTAGTACTTGATAATTTCATGTTAATCAAGCCTTCAATAACTGCAAGAGATAAGCTGTATGTTGCATACTTTCCGTAAAGAAATTATGTACAACAATGAAAAACTAATTCAATATTAATGGTGTATTGCAATAGATTAAAAGAACTCAAGAAATTTGTATTCATGTTTCACGAGTCACAACTGAACTGATTTACAAAATTTAATTATTTGAGTATACAATAAAGATTGGATCATGGAGCTTTTGTGAGTACTGACATAAATGCTTAGAAGCTTACATTTGGTTTTGATAAATTATAATAACTTAACAGGTTTTTGATAAGGATTTTAATGTCAAAGATATTGAAAAATAATATATACATGATCTTGCAAAATAATAATCATAATAATATTATGTTGATCAGATATGAATAACTGCAAAAATTTGTAGAAAATGTCTCATACTTTTGCAAATAGAATAAATTAGAACATCTCATAACAATGATTGGAGCATTCAAAAAATAATATTATGTTGGGCTGTTGTTGAGCCTAGAATGCCAATCTTATGCCAATTCATTGATGAAAACAATCAATGGATTATCGAATGAATGCATCCATTCATCAGAAGACTGGAAGTGAGGAAAATAGTATGAAATAGAGTGAAAAGTTCAAAATATGATATAAAAATTATCATTCATTACAGTAACTAAGTTATTATGATGTAAAACTTTTGTGGGTAGCCTGCTGTAAGGATATGTTGAGATATTTTTGAGCCTCGAATGCCAAGCTCAAGATTTTATTACTTCAGATGAAATCAAACACTCAATGGAATTATCGAATGTGCATCCATTCATCAAGAGATTGAAAGTGAGTGAAAAGTCTAAGTACATAGAAAATACCAAAGGATAACACAATAAGAAAGTATCATGACTAATTACAATAAAATATTGTGATGCAAAACTGTTGCAAATATTATTCACATGACAATTAAAAATAATACAGCCTATTCAGAAGAATGGATGTATGCGAAAAATACATGATATGGTATTATACATAGGCCTACTGATCAATTCCATGTTGATCAAGTATAAATATTTATTAAAAGATCATTCATTTTAATCTTATTTATTTATTTTTGTATTGGAGTTTTTTATTGGAAATTTCTATTGATACTCGCTGGCAGCACTCAAAACTTCGGTTTTGCAGGCATTACCCATGTGTTATCCAGATTATCGAAATTACTTTTCGTGTGTAATTGCAACGTCACTTCTGAAACTGAGCTGTCACCTGTGAGCTGAGAAAACCTTAAATTATGCTGAAAATGAACTGACTGCTGAATCATCAGTTCACTGAGAGTTCAAGGCCAAAGCAATAGCAGTTACTTCGAGCAGTGGATGCAAAATAATTACACATTGAAGCCACAAAACGAGGAGGTTTTTGTGTACACTTTCAACATACTATCCGGGGAGAAATGGGATTTGTAGATAAATAATTTTTTTTTTTTTTGAATTCGATCAATTGATACTTTCATGATTACCTTGCTGATGAGAGGCTAACACCAATAACCATGATACTATTTTTTATTATTACGATATATTCATCGCAAATCAAGGAGAGGATTCTTCTATACAATTTGGGACTAGATAAGTTCTACTTTCAATAACCAAAAAACAAAGCCCGGTAACCCTTGAAGATAGAATATTGGAATGAGTTATTATACTCCTTTGGTTTGAAAGATCATAATTAGACAGTTGTTGAACATAAGTGTTTGGTAAGGCATCAAATTCTCAATAAATTTATCAATCATTCACAAAAATTCAGTTATTTATTTTGCCAGAGGCTTTGTTTTGACATAAATGTCAATAGATTAGAAATGGATATCAAATTTCGACTTCTTTCTGGGCACTCTGTAATTCGCTGTACTCAGAAACCGTTTCAAACCTATTATTATATTAGACTTATCAAGGATGCCTCAATTAAAAGATCATTTCCAGCCCTCTCCGAACTTTTTATTCATGTGAAGATTTCCTCGCGACAGCCAATACGACAAACTGTACTCTAACCCCAACCATTCTCGAGTGAATCGACTGAAAAAGGCTTATTTTAAATATCAGCTGCAACATAGATAGCAACAATGAAGTTGTTCAGATTATCACTGAACTTCTCTTAAGGCCCCCTTTCACGACAGAGCCAACGGAGCCAAATACACAGAACATATCCTCCGATTGGCTGATTCTCACCAACAGCTGTTTCTTAGCCAATTGGAGGATATGTTCTGTGGATTTGGCTCTGTCGTGAATGTGGGCCTTTAGAGAAGTATTATTTCGTTATAACTTTTCATCAATGTTACAAATCTCAATAGGATCCTTCCTCAATATATATAAGATATATAAATAGAGAGAACGTGGGTGGCTCGTTGGAGTAAGTCAGTGGTTCTCAAACTTTTTTTTCGAGCCCCACCTGCATAATTCAGCTGTAAGCCGGGCCCCCCTACATGTATAAGCATAGACTACTGTGCGTGATGTACATATACGTATACCTACATATTCTACACTCAATATTTATTTAGTTGAGTTTAGCACGTTCTATACATAACCCAATGGGGCGATAGTCTCAATCATAATAAAACAACTAACTCTATAAAAACAATTATCATTTATTCAGGTACTATCGTACATAGTTGTTTTTTTTTGTTGCAATTGGAAAATAGAACGAACCTGAGTGTGAATGATGAGCTCGTTTTTTTCGCACAGAGTTTATTGAAACGAGGTGTCAGCTCGAATAACGCTACTCTAAGCTCCTGGGTCACAACCAGTCTTGATCTATATTTACTTTTCATGGCAGTTAGAGCAGTAAACCCAGTTTCACACGAATAAATTGTCGCAAATGGAGTCAATATCTTCAATACATTATCACTCAATATTTGATGTTCCATTTGCACACTAATCCAGAAGGATGTGAGAGAATATTCTTCAAACTTCATTTTAAGCGCAGAGTCACCTTGGAGATCAATGAGGTTTTCTTCACTCATTGATTGATAATTTAAATGGGTTCTGAATCCATGCCAAACCATTCAAGTTTATATTTATATCAAATAAACAAATTATATTTATATTCATACAAATATTTTCCGAAACTACTTTTGAGGATTTCTAAATTTTCAAAAACGTATTTCTTCTCATTGGCTGGAGTTAGATACATTTGTATGAAATGTTAGATACATTTCTTCAGTAATAATCTTAAGATTAGGAAATAGCTCCAAGTTGTCACTTTCGAAACCGCACTCGTACAAACTTAGCTTCTTCACAAAGCTCTCCATCATTTCAGTCCATTGCCGAATGTTTGCATCTTTTCTCTGCAAAGACTTGGATAGGACATATATTTTCTCAAAGATATCCGACATGCATGCTAATTGGAGCAAAAAATCTCAGTTGGTGAAAAACTTTGAGTTTTGGTGGTTTTTCCCAAGCAAAAGTGTAAGGACTTCATGTCTGAGCTCAAATATTGTAGTTAAAGCCTTTCCTTTTGATAGCCAGCGAGCTTCAGTAAGAAACAGTAGAGCTGTGTGTTCTGAGTCCATGTCTTCACAGAGAATCCTAGAAACTCATGACTTCATGCCCTTTAATGCTGTTTGGTACACCTTTTTATTTTTATTTAAATTGGATTAAATCTTTTTCAATATAAACCATAACTCGCTTATTGGACCACTTGTAAATTTCAGTTTTTCTCACTCTTGACAATTATATTAAAAAATATTATCCAATTTGAATAATAAAGAAAAAGTGTACTGAACAGCCTTAATGAAATTGACTGTTTCAACGACCACAATCATGTAAAACTCCATCAAGTTGAAGAGTCATACCTTTTGCAGCTAAAGTAGCCTCCCTATGAATTATACAGTGTGTCCATCTAGCTTCAGGTGCTACCTTATTTGATCAACCCTCGAAGTCCAGTGTACTTTCCTGACATAGCCCGAGCTCCATCTGTACAAATTCCTACACATTTGCACCAATACATGTCAATGTCCTTCAAAAATGTATCAATCATTTGAAAAATGCTTTCACCGGTATGTGGGAGAGTGGTGGGGGGCTTCGGGAAAGTCATTATTTTTTCTCTCCCTTTAATTTTGATTATGTACTTATTGTATCAATCAAAAGAGAATGGAAGGATTAAAGAAGAAAGATGCTTATCGTAATTATTTTAGAAGTAAATTCATATAAACTTTCAACCAAGCTTCGCGCCCCCCCTGAGGAATCATCGCGCCTCCCTTTAGGGTCGCGCCCCACACTTTGAGAACCACTGGAGTAAGTGATTACGCAACGGTCTGACAATCAAGAGAGCCCGAGTTCGAATCTCAACCCGGGCAAAAGTTTTTGACCACAGCACAATCACATGGATACGGCCACTCCATCTTTCGGAGGAGACAATAAGTCGTCGGTCCCGACTACCTAAAAAGTAGCCTAGTCGTCATCTCTCATCATCATCCCTTTCACTCAATACCCACGCACAAGCCTAAGAGCTTATGTGGGCATCACCCTCAATCCTTTCGTTACATATCTTGCGTACAGACGTACACAATTAGAGATAATATTGTTCAGTTGAGTACTAAATAATATAAAATATGCTTCTTTCTTGAAAAGATAGAGATGTAACAGTAATTATCAAGGAGGCTCATCAATTAATTCATGACTTGGAAATGTAAAACTCCGCATTGTGGAATCATATTCCTATAAATATAAAACGATCAAAGATTGGTTCTTTTATTAGCTTACTTAATCCATGGTTGATTTTTCAGCACTTTAGACTTGACATCCTATTCACATATCTATAGAACAAAATTGGTTGAGAACTCACATAGATACTTTGCATACAAGAATCTCACATTTATTTCAGTTTTATGTAAAAATAAAAATTAAAGTACAAACTGGCAAAACTGATTAAGTAGTTTCTTTCGAATGAATGTTCCAATCAAAATTGTGGTAGGAGTATTCCGTTGCATGTGGTCTACTTTTGTTCAATATTTAACCCCATCACACATTAAGGTGAATCACAATTCAAAATGAATTATATAGTTAGAACATTGGTAAAATGTTACAACAACGTCAGCTTACATATCAATATCAACAATATAATAACACATAATCAAATCAAATGAATCTTGAATTAATGATTCACATGATGCACAAATTAAACTATAAAAACAATATTTCAATAAATAAAAATAAAACTCCTTGATAATTAGTTTTCAATAGTACAATTATTATAAAATTATCACAATAATGAACCATAAAAGACGACTTATTTGAATAATTATCCATTCATAATAATTCATATAATAATCCATTCGAAATGCTCCCCAAGAAGTTAGTAGAGTTCTCTAAAGAGTAGCTAAGAATTCAGTCATCTCATCAGAAAAGCCATCATCATGACCTGAACTAGACAACACAAAACCGACTAATCTCATCTGCAGTTACAAAACTCTGGTCCAAATCACCTGATTTGCGTCTACGGAAATCGATGAAACTCCAAGCATCCCTACATGGATTTGCAGCCTCTGCTATATGAATAGCGCATTAGCATTTTTCTAAACTTCTCTCAATCTGTGTCGTCGGTATGCTCTTTTCAGCCTACCCGCATGTGGCACTAGATTATACCTGGTTCCAGACAAATAATGCATTATCATTAATTCTTAAATGAGATATTTGGAAATGATAGTCTATCATATCCAATCTTCATTGGTTAAGCTGCGAACCAATCCTTTACTTGTGGAACAGACTCTATTCTGGCCAAGATCGATTGAATTGAGGTTTTGAAATGCCAAAGTAATAAACCAGAACTGCCTGACAGGTGCTTGTTTATAATTCAATGTATGATACAATCCCACTTACAGTTTTCCGAACAATTCTACAACTGACCATTTCTACAGTATTTGAATAAAACCTGGATACATGCACCAACTTATTTTATGACAGGATTCATATAGTTTTCTTTTTCTTGATTTCTGTTCAAGATTAATATTGAAGCTAGGATAAATAAACTGGGAATCTATAACGCTCTCCTGATTGATAAATAAGTTATTTTTCTGATTGAGAAATAAGTAGTTAATATATGTAGTGTTTATATAAATTTCTTTCGCGAATTTAACATGAGATTGATGGAATCACTATCCTTCCCCACGTTTATAAATTATTTTTATTCTAATTCATTGTCGGTTATAATTGTCACTAGTATAAGTGAAACAATCCATAAACTGAAAATCCTAAATTAATAATTTGGCTTATCATAATAATAAATTTATAACATTCAAATTAACATTCCACGTATGGATACAAGCTACTCAGTACTGGGATTCAAGAAAGTGCAGGATTCACAGTGCCTCCCAACTCTAAATTGCGAGTTGGTCCTCGACATTGTTGGTAGGTGAGGGAGTCCGTAAAAACATTTTTTTTGGGAACCCCTGGTCTACATTGCGTTTTTGCTATTTGTGCTTATTTGAAAAAATAGAGATTTCGAAACTGCTATATCTTTCTGATAGTGATAGATTACCGTACTCCATTTTATGGTGCATTTTTGTGAAACTTTCAGCTACCCAAATTGGATTATTTAATAATATGAGCTGGAAGGACTCACTGCTCACACAACTCTGATTTCTCATTCTTCATTTTCTCATAGATAAATGATTTTGGAATGCCTTGACTCTTTGAGTAAGAGCCCGCGCGGTCACCCTCCCTATCTGAGAACTAGTGACTATGATTTGTTTTTGAGCAAGGTATGATTACTAAACATTTTCTCTGGAACAAGGTCTTTTCACACGAAGTGAGCATGTTGACACAAGTAAAATATTCAATCTAAGGTTCACAAGACAGTTTTTTCAAGGATATTGACAGACACAGAAGGAAATGGCAATATGGAGAGAGACAAAGAAACAAATTCCATTTTATCATAGGCTATCCTGGTCTTGAGATACAATGTTAGGTTATCAACTTTTTACTTTTCTGTAAATCAGTTGAGTGAATTCTCAGTGAAGCCTGTTCGAGAATATAAACTTACTGACGTGCTATTCTTGAATCTTAACAAACCTCTCATTCCCATCATTCTAGCAATAGACCGAATTCAATGCGGGAAATTCTCGGGAAATTGTGTTTTCAAGAATCATGTCTCAGTCACCATAGATTGTGATGAACCTAATTTTGCGTTGAATTGTAGAGGACTTTATGCTCTTGGAAACGTTTCTGGATTTTTCACTATGAATGGTTTTTGAGTTATATGGAGAAAAACAGGTATTTTCAAAGACTGTGAGGTTAGCAGAGGATATTTTTTTGTGTAGAATCATTTACAGACTATTTGAGTAGAGGGACTTTGGGATATTGAGGCCACTTTTTTGCTCGAAATCCCCTCCCCCCTCTCACCCCTCGTCCATCCCGCCTCCCCTTCCCCCCGCCTGTAGGGTGGGGGGTGTTTTAAAAATAGATTTCCCCTTCCCCTTGCCCAGTGGTGGTGAGGGGGTTGAAAAGAGAGAGATATATCTTTCTCTCTCTCTCTCTCTCTCTCCCCCCCCTTCCCCTTGCCCAGTGGAGGTGAGGGGGATGAAAAGAGAGAGATATATCTTTCTCTCTCTCTCTCTTTCTAAAAATAGATTTCCCCTTCCCCTTGCCCAGTGGTGGTGAGGGGGTTGAAAAGAGAGAGATATATCTTTCTCTCTCTCTCTCTCTCTCCCCTTCCCCTTGCCCAGTGGAGGTGAGGGGGATGAAAAGAGAGAGATATATCTTTCTCTTTCTAAAAATAGATTTCCCCTTCCCCTTGCCCGGTGGTGGTGAGGGGGTTGAAAAGAGATATCTCTCTCTCTCTCTCTCCCCTTCCCCTTGCCCAGGTGAGGGAAAAAAAATTTCCCTTTTAGGAGGAAAAATTCCCTCTCTATACTGACAGATTAAAGTGAATCCATATTTCCACATCTAATGCTATACTGACAAATTAAAGTGAATGCTAGATGAGGGAAAAATCTCTTTGAGAGGGAAAAATTCCCTTGGTGACAGATTAAAGTGAATCCATATTTCTAATGCTATACTGACAAATTGAAGTGAATGCTAGATGAGGGAAGAAAATCTCTTTGAGGGGGAAAAATTCTCTACTGTCAAATTAAAGTGAATCCATATTTCTATATCTAATGCTATACTAGTGAATCCAGAGTGAGGTCAATGACTCTCTCTACATCGAATTGAATTGAGAAATTCTCTCTCTCTCTCTCTCACATCTAATGCTATACTAGTGAATCTCTACAATGATCTAAGTTCTTTTACATTTTTTATCTGCAATATCATACAAGCATTTCCAAAGTTCATCGGAATTTTTAACAACAGATAATGCTGAATCATTTGTACAATCATAATGTAGATGACCGCTGTCTAGAATATTGAGCAGTTCGAAAATCTCAGATAAAATCGAAAAGTGTACATTTTCTGTTTTTGTTAACGGTAAATCAACATCTTGACATCCTGTTGAAAATTTAATATTCTTCGCAATTGAATCAAATTCGTTAAATGAAATTGACATCATATAGGTAAGAAATCACCTTGCTATGCTTTCAATGTATCCAAAATGGCGGCTGATTACTTTCTACTTGAAATTTCAATAAGCCGTCATTTTGGATAAAAGTATCATAGAACATTTTTTTGATGTAATATTTCTTGTTTTGAAAAGGCCTTTAAAATGATGTACCACACAATGGGTGTTTACATTAAAAATATTTGAGTTACAGCCCCTCATTTCTTTAAAAACTAAAACTTCAATCAGCCACCATTTTGGATACAGATATCATTGAAAATTTTTATTGATGCCATCATTCTTGATTTAAAAAGGCCTTTAAAATGATGTTCCGCACAATGGGTGTTTACATTTGAAATATACGAATTACAACCCCTCAGTCACTCCCTTATGAGGGGTTGAAATTCAGTTGTGCGTCAAAAAGTGGAGTATTCAACCAATAACTTATCCTGAAAGTTACAGTATTATATGTACAACAGTCTTCAACTTATTGAAAGGCTCCCATACATATGACTCATTCTGTGTATAAGATGTTATAATCTGTATGAAGAAGCTCTCGGAAAGATACTTTGAATGGAGTTAAATTTAACTCCATTATATTTATATTCTATTATTGGAATGAATTATCTTCATATCATTACTCCATTAGGTCTATCAGTGATAAAAATTTGTGATACATCTCTACACTGGTGAAATCAATAATAATTTCGTGAACAACATGAAGAATATTTTTTCCGCTATCACACTTCTAAGTATCAGTTTTTAAATAGAATAAACAAAGTATTTTAAATAATCCTTCATTTCGAAATAGCATGAAAGTTGGCTATCCTTGAAAAAAAGTGTCACTGTCAATGTACACTTTACACATTTGAACAACACTCCCTCTTGTTCCCTCTTGCGAATTCAACAATTCACCGTCAAATAACGGCGTCGTTCAACGGAAGCAATGCCAGGAAATCTAATGAACGAAACGGATGTCAAAACAATCACATAATTTATTATTTATGAAGAAACCAGGCCTGGATGAGGAAAAGAAGAGAAAATTATGTATCCAATAAATTTCTCAACATGCTTAGAACTAGGAAAAATGGCGTCTTCTCATTTGAATCTTCACTCTTGGATTTAAGTGATTATTAAGACGTTGCAAAAGTTGTTAGATAGTGACAAAGAAACGTTGACAGTTGTTTATTTCTTAAAACTCGTTTTGACAAACTCTTCACACATAAATTACGGTGTGAAAACGTAATATATCCTAAGCAACCCGCCACCTTGTTATTATTGATGAAACCCTGTCTTGGAGTTCCCACACAAAACAACAGAATTGTTGATTCAGTTCTGCATTATATGCAACTAGCAGGAAACCCGTGCTCCGCAAGGGTCTATTTTGAAACTTAGGAAACTTTTGAAACAAGGCTCTATTATGAAATCCAGAAGAATTTAAAATAGGCCTATAAGAATCCTCGGTTAATTAAGAATTTATATGCAACATTTCAAGTAAATGCTGTAGTTCAGACGTGATGATGCGTCAAACAAAATTTTCCTATCCTTTGCACGTGTATACGTGTATAAGCCAGTTCTTTCCTTCATCATAGTATAGAAGATGATAGATAGATGGATGAATGGATAAATACCAATATTAAAATATTGTTGACCAAGAATTCAGTACAACGACAATTCAGTACAATGACAATTCATTCAACTAATTCTGTACTGATAGAATTTTAATCATTTTTTATTGATAATCAATTTCATCAACTAACCATGAACTGACTGAAATAAGTACTTCAATTCCCATGTATTTAATTAATAGAACTATATTAATCTACAGTGTAGGTCATATCTAAATTCACAAAGAGTTCGATTGTTGTTAGCAAGAAACATGTTATTCAACGCAGAAATCATTGTCATTTTACTAAATGATAGGATAAGTTGAATAGTTTTCCTTTCAGGGGAAGTTTTGACAACCCACAGAACCCATTTTTCATTTGAAGAAATATCGAAAAGATGCATAGGCCTTATTTTTTGTTCAGCTTGCCAAATTACCCCTCATTTCAATATTAAAATTTTCGACTGACTGTACACTGAGACAATCATTCTATCAGGGCTCGAATAATATTTTGGAATTGTAATTAAATAAGAATGGAAGAGAATAATTTATTTATGTAAAAATATCAACACCTTTATTCAAAGACATATCAACTGGATGCGCATTCATATTGCCGATACAGCATTGATAAAACTGTAGACTAGTCCGGGCGCAAATGTCATGAATAAGGAACTCCGTGGTCATTTTTGAGTAACAGCCGTGGATGATGTCTCAATTTCTCCGTCAGATCAAGCATAATGAGGATCGTGATGATAAGTCAAAATCACAGGCAAACACCTCGGAAACAAGATGGCCTCCAAATTTTTCAGGGTTTTGCTATATCGCTTGTATTTCAATAACCGTTCAAAATATTGAACCGTTTTTATCAGACAAAAATATTTTTAAAATCTTCCTCTATAATTTTTTTTCCATAAAATTTCCCTCTAAAACGCATAATTTTTTAGTTATAAACTTCAAAAGGCCAAAGAACTCTTTTTTCCAAGTTTG